>NC_071285.1:57798430-57813430 GCF_943735745.2 Anopheles bellator | reverse complement strand
TTTTCATCGGCCACCACAATCTTACGCCACACGCCTTTTGGGATCAGCAGGGATCGCTTTTCTCGCGCTGACGTCCGTTTCCCCGTGGTGATTGCTTCTTTATTCTTCACTTCCACATGTTTGCTTAAACGCCAACCACACGATTTGCCCCGCGGAGAACGGGGGGCACAGGTCCCGGGGAGTGACCGGGCTCAACAAAGCTCACTTAACGCGGAAACGCGCACACACGAATACACCAGAAAACCTGTGCACAGCTTTCTTTGATCTTTCTTCCCGCACAGCACACGGGCCTTGTTTCTGTGGCTTTTTCTTCTTTGTTCACTTTGCCCTCCTTTCTTGCCTTTCTTTATTTTTCTGCCAGCGCTGGTCGCTGGTCCCGAGACGCTCTCTATCGACCGCACTTTCTTCTCACATCCTTCTTCCAGCAGCATCGGAGCTTTCGGGTTCCCTTACCACGGCGCCGGGTCCGGTTTCTTCCGTTTCTGTGCTCGTGCCCTCAACCCTTGGGTCTTCTTTCTCGTTTCGCTGACTATCGCGGGACGCCGCCAGTGGTTCATCAAATCAATATTTGCCTATTGATGCTGCTCGCTGTGAAAGGCACGCCTCCGCTCGATTATGCATCACGATTTGGGCGCCCTCGCCCTACAACGGCTTTGTGGGAAACAGCTTCTTCAGCGGATGCAACATTCTGAAAGGTAGAGAACACAGGAAAAGACCATAAGCCAACAGGCACAGCCACGGGGCCCCAACATCGTTAACCTCGTCGAGTTGTTTCTGCTTTCAATCGAACAACACACACCGCGAACGTAAACTCCCGCGAGCGAGCGAATCCTGCAAGACCAAACACAGCCTCCTGCGTCTGTTTTGGAAGGACGATGCTGGTTGGTTGGTTCGGGAAAAGAAAAACAATAACTTTGTCCGGACGGCCCAAACTTGAAACATAAACATGCGCTCTTGTTGTACCTTCCAGCACTTGTTTTATTTTTCTCGTGTTTCGGGTTTTGGAAAATGATGTTTCCGTTTTTTTAACTCTGCCTTTCCATCTCAGCAGAGCAAACTATACACACATACGCACGCACACTTCTCGGGGCCAGAGAAATCTCACCTCGCGACGAGAACGAGGAGGAAGAGGATAAAAGTTTATAAACAAAAACGTTCCAGCACGAAAGCGGTGAGCAACGGGACGAAAGCACACGGTCTGCGCGGTGCGGCAAAGAAAAACAATTCAATTTTACCACCCGAAATCCCACCACGACGACGACGACGACGCCAACGAAGAAAACGAAGACCACGGCACCTCACGTCTCACACTGGCTCACTGCTCACCAGTCCCGGCTCACGGTACAGAGGCTGAGAAGTAGAAAAAAAACACTCGCATCGCTCGCCAAAGCGACACCAATACCGGCAGATACACTGTGCGAAGCGTGAGCGTGTGCGTGAGAACGTGATGATGCGACCATTCGCGAGAAACGATGACGGACCGTGGAAACGAAGGAGAAAAAAACACTCGCTGTGTGTGCACACAATCAAAGCAAAATTAAACTTCTTCGCTTCCTGCGCCGCGTTTCCGCTCACTGTGCTGCGTCCTCACTTCCTTTGCTCCACTTCTTATGCTCACCCTTTTGATGCCTCACTTTCTCACCGCCGTCCACGATTAAACTGAACATTCATTTCTCTGAACCCAACGTTTGACCTTACGGCTATCCTTCACCTATCCATGTTTGGGGGATCGGTCGGATCAGTCGTTTGTGGGCCAATATGAGTACAGCTCAACGCAACTGCCTATTGCTTTATCGTTGTCCAGCTTCTGACACTCTTTTGGATGAAAAGATAACTGTTGTTCGACCGACCATCTGCCATCCCGTTCCCGTGCCCGAGGGTTTTATCCCGTGAACTCATCTGCCGTCCTTGTCGGGTCACCACACTACTCACCTGCTCGATGCGATGCGGCCTCTCGCTCACTTGATCCGGAGCTGGCTTTTCTCTTTCCGCCGCCCTACAGGTTTCGGACGTTTGGCCTGGAAATTGGTGACACCACCGCAAAAATACACCGCCGATCCGCCGATGGGTTTTCTCAATTTTTGGCACTCGGCCTCACGCGCGACGATCCACACGAACACACGAGACGCACGCACGGTCGCACACACACGCGCACACTGGACACGAAACGCAATTGCTGTTCTCGGGTCGCCCTTTTTCGGAATCTCACGAATCGACGGACCGGATACGGCCACGCCAACATAACAACCTAGCAACACAACATAACATAGAACGTTACATTTTCCGTGCACCGGACGTGGTTAGGAATCGAACATTTTCAATGCGTCCGGACAAAACACACCCAACTCGTGGCACTTCTTTTCACATCAACAAAACACACAAAACACACAAAATGTTGGCTGACAAAAATGACACTAACTGACTTTCGAGCCTGACTTTCAACTCACGAACCTGACTCTGCGTTCCCGGTCTCTGTTTTCGCTCAGCGAAACATCGGCTCACTCACTCACTCACTCACTCACTTGTCAAAATTGCGTTTGAAAACTGAGTTCGAATTGAAAATGGCTATGAAAGATAAAAAGAGAAATATTATCTGTAAAATTACATTTATTCTAATTGTAATGCCTAGTTTAGTTGCGCAAGATCGCGACAAAACTTTGCTGCAATACCAAAGTCAGTGTTAGTATAAAGAAACAATTAAATGCAAAAGCAAAAAGAAGCTTGGCGAGTTGAATAACATAATGATAATAATCATTGATTTTTGTTCTCTTGTTTAAATAATTCTTTTGTATCTTTAATAATTGTGTTTTGCGATTGGTTTTCGATTGAACGAAGTAATTTTTCAACCTCGTATGAGCGTATTATTTAAAATCATACCACTTTAAGCTACATACTGTGACTGCTTTTTTTCGGACTCGAAAGCGAACACTTTTCATTATCACCCTGTAAGCTGTCAAAAGTGGCGTCAAACAACATTGTTTTATTTTCGCTAACAATATTTATTTTTACTATCCAACCCAACCATTTACAGCAGAGTTTGTTGATTTGCTGATAGTGTGATAATGTCCGCCCCGCCTAAATTTCCCGGGACCGGCCTGGAGGAAGTGAATGTGCCGGGCCAGAGCTTTCTGCGTGAAGCGTATGTTTTCGGCAATATAGCGGCGGAACTCGTTTGTTTAATCTGCTGCTAATCCATGTTCGTTACTAACAGATTGTCCTGCTGCGATGACCCTCTGAAGGCGATTGAAAACTTCCAGCTCGAAAACGGCATCCTGTTGCCATCGCTGCGCCCGATGCTCCCGCTGCTCGATTTGCACGGTGTGCGGAGGTTGGACTTTCACACGTCCGTACTGGAGGAACTGCGGGATAAACTGATCGCTCACATCAACGAGGTCGGGGCCAAGGAGGGCCGCGAGAGAGACCGTAAACTGAAGGAGCTGCTGGTGAAAAGTTTCCCCGTGGTGCGCGTTAAAGCCCTACGGCCAGTGGTGATGTGTATCCTGCGCAACACGCCCCACATCGACGACAAATACTTGCGCATACTGGTGCGCGATCGGGAGCTGTATCAGGACACGGACACGGAAGTGAAGCGGCAAATTTGGCGCGACAATCAGTCGCTGTTTGGCGACGAGGTGTCTCCGCTGCTCTCGCAGTATATCCGCGAGAAAGAGCACATTCTGTTCGATCACCTGAACCTCACGAACCTGTTCTTCACCCCAACGCCGAAGGTGCGCCGGCAGGGCGAGGTGGTGCAGAAGCTGGCCCACATGATCGGCAACAGCGTGAAGCTGTACGATATGGTGCTACAGTTTCTGCGGACACTGTTTCTTCGCACTCGGAACGTGCACTACTGTACGCTGCGGGCGGAGCTGCTGATGGCGCTGCACGATCTGGAGGTGCAGGACATCATATCGGTGGACCCGTGCCACAAGTTTACGTGGTGTCTGGATGCTTGCATCCGCGAGAAGAATGTCGATATTAAGCGATCGCGCGAGCTGCAAGGGTTCCTCGACAACATCAAGCGTGGCCAGGAGCAGGTGCTGGGCGATCTGTCGATGACACTGTGCGATCCGTACGCGATCAACTTCCTGGCCACGTCGGCCATCAAGATTCTGCAGCATCTGATCAACAACGAGGGTCTGCCGCGCGAAAACACGATCCTCATCCTGTTGCTGCGCATGCTGGCGCTGGGCCTTTCGGCGTGGATTATGATCGATTCGCAGGACTTTAAGGAACCCAAGCTGGACAGTCAGGTGGTGACGAAATTTTTGCCCGCCCTCATGTCCCTGATGGTGGACGATCAGGTGCGAAACCTACACTCGAAGTTTCCACCGGACGAGCGCGAAAGTGCCATCACGATCATCGAACATTCCGGACCGGCGCCCGATGCCGTCGAGGCGTACATTCAGGAGAGCGCGGTGGCTTCGATTCTGGCCATGTACTACACGCTGCACACGGCCCGCCAGAAGGATCGCGTGGGAATCCTGCGCGTCATGGCGATACTGTCGTCGTGCAAGGACGATCGGGCGTACGAGGATCCGTTCCTGCACTCGCTGATCGCGCTCATCATTCCGATGTCGGACGAGTTTGCGAACGAAGACTTTTGTACCGGACTGTTTGACGAGTTCCTGTTCGCGGGGCTTACGCGTGACAACGTGACGCGCCACATGCTCAAGCTGCTCTGGTACATTCACCAGAAGCTACCCCAGGCCCGACTGATGACCCTGATGAAGGCGCTGCAACCGACGGCCCAGCATCACGAGAGCGTTCACAAACTGTACGAAAACCTGCAGAAACGGGTCGGGGCACTGCACCAGGAGCCGGCGCCCGAACCGATGGAGACGGATTTCGACTCACCGTTGAAGAGTGTCCCCACACCAGGGCCCCACTATGTTAGCTAACGGGAAGGACGTATCAGCGAAATATAAATGCCCGGACAGTGAGGCAAAGTTCAAATTTGCTCCCTTCTTCTTTATTGGCAGACAAAACACATTTTCGAAATGTTCCATTCCATTACACCGAGAACCGCACCGGACCGATCGGAGTGTGAAATGTTGACGAATGATGCGTTACGATCCTGTCTGTGTGTGGTAGGCACGCTCGCTGACTAACGCTCCAAGTTCTCCGATAACTTTTCCTACGCTGCTGTACGTTTGATCGCCGTTGGATCGCCGTTTGATCTTCTGCTGATATGTGTAACACTAGTTTTAGTAAGAAATAAGTTAGCGCCCACTTTTCGGTGTTGCCGCGCCCAATCACACCGACACCGCCCCGGCCGTTCTGGCTCGCTCCACGGCACACGGCAGACAATCCTCGGCAGACCATAAATTACACCAACATCTTGTAATCGTTTTCCTTTTAATATTACGTTTGTTAATATTCTTTTAAAATCACGTGACCAGAGAGAGAGAGAGGGGAAGAGAGAGGAAGGTGGCTGAGACAGTCTGAAGCGGAACCGACTCAACCAGTCTCGAGCAGGTTTTCGGTGTAAAAGTTGTCCAAAAAAGGCTCCCGATCGTCCGACTGATCGGTGCTATCGGCGGCTCTTTATTGCATGGAAGGCGCAGTGTGGCAGTCTCGTGTTTCTTGCTCCGGATCGCACCGGTCACTATCATCCGCCGTGAGAGTACGGGAGTGTGAAGACGAGAATGGCCGAGAGAAAGTGGTTCCTTTTGCTCGGGCTCGGGATTTAAGTTAACTTATCTACGAACTACACACTACTGTTGGGGGGAAAGGAGAGCGGGATGGAGTTTGGGTCACTAACTTTACTTGGGTACTCTTAAGTCTACAACTTAGCTACAAGAAACGAGAGAGCAGCGGGCGAGTTGGAGGGCGATGTAGATTCGGTAGATATCGGAGGCCACCAGGGTGGGGTGGCCGGAAATAAACGACAGCGCAATGGCAGTGTGTGAAGGAGGTGTATAATGTTCGGATGAGGGGGGGTTCGGCAGCCATGGGGCTGGCGCATTAGTAGAGATAGTTGTGCGAGGGTTCCTCGGGCCGGCCGCAGGGTCCGACGTGTTTCTTCTGCACCATCGACCGCGACCGGCAGTTTTCGATGCTGAGGAAGCACTCGTTCGAGTACGTCTTGCCGTCGGTGCCGCACACCGGCTCGAACTCCTGCGGGCAGATCTTCGAGCAGCCCTTGAAGGTGAACGCGGCCAGGCAGCGCTTCAGGGGCACGAGGAACATGTGGCGGCCGCAGTTTTCCCGCCGCATGTGGCACTCGTTCGGGTAGAGCTTGTTGTCCGAGCCGCACACGTAGCTGGTCGGCTGCTTCTCGCAGTTGGCCTGGCACAGCGCCGTCGTGGCGCAGTTCTTCAGCGACACCGGCACCACCCGCAGCCCGCACGTCGTTTGCTTCATTTCGCAGCGCGATTTGTACGTGTTGCCGTCGGAGCCGCACACCGGGCCGGACTGTTCCTCGTCGTACGTGCAACTGGTGCAGTCGGTAACGTCCACCTTCGACTTGAGTTGCGTGCAGGGTCCGATGTGCGCCAGCTGCACTCCGCGCCTGAAACGAAACACGGACACGCGAAGATACGATCAACATCGGATATCGGCGCCGCGCGCTACTTTGTTGCCACCTACAGGCAAGTGGCCCGCGCCAGCTCGCACTCGTTGTTGTACGTCTTCGAGTCCGTGCCGCACAGCATGTCCTTCTGGTCGCCGAAGAAGCTGGCCCCGCCGTTCTTCGAGTGCTGCTTGCAGGCGGGCAGCGATTTGCAGCGGTTCATCTTCTGCTTGCACCGGTCCAGGGTCAGGGCTTGGATTTTCTTCTTCTGCCTACAAAGATAGAGAGAGAGAGAGCGGGATCGTTCTGCGTGGTGCACCTTCGGGGACCCCTTCCGCACCTACCCGCAGTTGAGCATCTTCAGTTCGCAGGTCGAGGTGTAGATGTTGCCGTCACTGCCACAGATCATCTGCTGCGCATCCTTCGGGCACTCGGTGGGGCAGTCCTCGATCTTGTTGCTGGCACTGTGCGAGCTGCCGCCGGCTCGCTCCTGCGACATGCAGTAGGAGATCGGCACCTCGAACACGTGTTTGCCACAGTTGGAGGCGCGCATCTTGCAGGCACTCGCGTACAGCCGCCCATCGGAGCCGCACGTTGGACGGGCCACCCGCCAGCAGGATTCGCGGCAGTTGCGTGTACTTTGGCAGTGTTTCCGGCTCGTCCGCACCTAGGCAAATGTCGCGTCAGTGATGCTTATCGGAGATCGAGAGAGAGAGAGCGATGCACCACTTACCACACCCTGGCCGCACGTAATGAGCTTCATCTGACAGGTTGAGTTGTACACGTTGCCGTCCGAGGCGCACACCGGGCCATCCTGCGGGGCACTGTTGCAGTCCACGGGGCACGACTCACGGATCACGCTCCCGTTGGCGCACGGGCCAACGTGGGCCAGCGAAACGGCGGCCGTTCCGACCCGGCAAGCCTGGACACGCAGCATACACCGGTTCAGATACGTCCGCCCGTCGGTGCCACACACCAGGTCCTTCTCGGTCGGACAACGATGGTTGCACTGGGATCCCTTGGACCGCTCGCAACCGACCTTATCCTCGGACACCGCGTTCGGGGAGGCCTTGCTGCAGGTCTTCTTCTTCATCTCGCACAGATTGGCGTAGATCAGCCCGTCGGTGCCGCAGACCGCATCCTGGGGCGTACTCTGCACCGGGCAGGACCGAGGGCAGTGCGTTGAGACGGCCTTACTTTGTCGGCTGCCAGCCGCGGACTCTGTGTCGATCAGCGATGGGACGGATTCTGGAAGGGAGCGGGAGGTTAAAGCGTCATGAGTCTCGATTGGAGGGTGCATCGGGTCAGATATCATCCGACCCGACACGCGCGCAGGATGAATATGCCGTTTTGCGGCCACGCTCTGAGTGGAGTCCATTAGCGCTAGAAATTGGGTTGCGCGATCCGGAATCGGGTCGCGAGCAGACTTGCGAATAAAAAAGGACACTTTATGAGATCGGACAGATCGGCATCTAAGGTCTAAGCCAATGAAGGTGTTCCTTCTTTTTGCCGCTAACGCCGAGTTCCAGACCGTTGCTATTGCCGATCTTATCGTCCCATCGCCGCTCTGGTGCCGTGAATGGGTTTCCGATCGTTTTGCACCCGCTTGTGTTAGGCGATTGAGGCGCCAATATTGTGAGCTGTTTAACATTCAAATCGTATTCAGATTTGCCAATGGGACACCTCTCCGACATCAGCGATAAAAGATCTTTCGTTTTAGGGTTTCTGCAACTCCGGCTTCATGTTGGGACTCGTGGATCGGCGATTATACCCGTCAACCAGAGACCCAGAGGCAGACTGTGTGAAGACTTCATCCTCTTCCGACGACCGACGATAACGAGGGTGCCCTAACCGGGGCGGATGCCTCGGAGCTGGTTGGCACCTCGTTGGTCTGGGGGCGGTAATGATTTAATTGACGTTCCACATTCTCTCCAACATTGGCACACTGTTCCGTGCCGTGCCGCCACTGCGGGCGATCGCTAACTGGGTGCGGTCGCGTGCGAAACAATCCACGATCACAATTGAACAACGTGGCCCCTGGTTATGTAAATTTCCTCGAAGGAAATTAAAGGCAAAGGGGGCTGCAGATAATGGGAGAGAGAGAATCGGCACCCTGGGGAGTCGGGATGCGCGCCCGGCGCATGGGAGGACCATGCGCCACCCCCAAGGGCACCAGCACGGCAGGGCTGCACTCGTGCCCTCCTGACACGACTCATGGGCCGCCCACTGCCCGGCTGCACCCATTGCACCACTGATCCCATTCGGGGCGTCGATTGGGATCGCGTGCGAAACGCGATCATTATTGTTAGCCCTCCTTAGCCGGGCGTCGCCCGGTGTTCCGTGTCGTTTTGTTTCGCCGATTCTCCCACTCCCATGCGCCGGTGCCGGACCCCCTCATCAGCCGGCCGGTCTTCGACGCTGGCCCGATTGATTGCCTCCGCGCCCACGGGAATCAGGGCCGGGAGGGAAGAGAAACAATTCAATCCCTTCCCAAGCGATAAGCATAAATCAGTGAGCCTTGTCGGTAGGGGGCAAAAGAAACCGCAAAATTGCACACCCTTGCCACCGGCCTGGCTGGGGGCCGGAAGGGGCTCTTTTGTGCGGAGGGTCTATCACCGGCAGCGCGCCAGGGTCACGTTGGAGGCGTTGGACGAGGGCGCCTCCAATCAGCGTCTTGTGCGCCGGGTTGACCCATTTCCCGGCCCGATCCGATCCGGCGGGCGGTTTGAAATATGGAGCACGCGCGGAGCACCCATTGAATGCAGCAGCAGAAGGAGCGAAAACAAAAATGGCACACATCATTTATTGTAATTATTATGCACCCTTGAACCCCATTCCCTGCGCCCCAGGGTCCGGTGCAGCGGCACATTCTTTTGCCGGGCCCAGGCAGGTTGATAACGCGCCCGTAACACGATATTAGGTTGTTTGAGGGCTTCGCAACGCCCTCAAACGGGCTCAGGAATGCCACCGACGACGATCGCTAGCGTGTGTACGATCGGCTTCGGGGTCCTTTGGAGGACATGATTTCTTTTTACAACGATCGAGCAGAGTAAATAAATCTTCCCTTTTATGCGTTTGCCTCCAACAGATTCGTGTCGTTTGGTGATCTTCCTTCGCAATGCATGCCGAGATCTTCGCAAATGTAGATCGAGTGTAGATCTCGACTCTTTTTCATTAGCATGCAACTATGTAGCCGGCGATAACTGAAGACCGCAATGCTGCCCAGCTACTGCCTCGCAGAATGGGGACACCCGACCCGAGAGAGCGGGACTGAAAGGACCTGCCACCGGCCGGCCGCACCATTTGGGGCCATCGAAAGTGAACACTGAGAAGGTCTAAGGCCAGCTGCGGCTTTCTACCGCCGGCTACTTTGTACCGGTGGCCGCCATTTCACGCCCTGCCAATTTGCATGCGACGCGTGCCGAGGTTCAGGAGTCACTGCCAAATGTCGCTCGCTTCATGCCGTTCGAAATCCGTTCGTCGTGGGCTTTCGTTTAAACCACCTTTTGATGTGTCGAATTGACCCATGTTTGGTGACAGCCGGCACAGAACCAGTCCCGGGGGGAGGGGGGGCCCGTGGCGATCTCCCAAACATAAATCATCGCGCCGTCGGGAACGCGAGTGCAGCCTGGCGCGATGCTGAAGAGAAAGTGAACCTTCGTGGCGCACGAATGTAAATAATTCCTCGAAGCCCCGGGTCCCGGGATCGGAGGATCCCGGAGGGTGGATTACGGAGTCGAATGGGGGGGGTCAACTGGCCACACGGTGCGGAAATGTGCGTATCTAACGGGCCCGTAATGAGTGCGCAAAATGCACCTCACAAAACGCGCGTGGCGCTCGGTTTATGATGCGCGGCTGGCCACAACGGGCCCGCGGGTGGGTTAACGAGCACGCGGAGGACACAAAAAAGAGAAAATCCATTTCCCGCCCGCGATGAGCCCCTCCGGATGCGGTGCGCTGAACGGTTGTCGTTTACTTTCTGTTTAGCGCGGAAAGGGTCTCGGGCTACCCATTTCGGTGTCATGGCCACGGCCGGAAGGGCTCGATTTCACGTAAAATACATCATGAGGCTGCACATTCGTACCAGGCGCACCGGTGGCAGAGGTTTCTTCATCGACATCGAGTGGAAGTGGATCGTGTAGTGACCGCCGCCGCCGCCGCCATCCACAGCGCGAGCTCTCTTACGGTGTCCTCCTTTTGTTTTTCCGTGCGCCTTAGCCTCGTTTGCCCGCCCGATGGCCACCATTACGCGGTGGTGTTTTCCGTGGCCGTGGGTTTTCCTCACGGTTTTCCACCGTTCGTAATCAAAACGAGCACCGAGAATTCCAGCCCGCTAGGCGCACGATCATCACCTGCGCTGATCATCAGCTGGCACGCCTCGATAACGCCCAAAATGCCCGGGCCGAGAAAATCGGAAAGCACAACGCGGACCTCGCAATCTGTCGGGCACCCCCACCCAGCCCGCGGGCGGTAGTGTACCGGTTTTCTGCTTCGCCGGTGTTTGACAAATGAGCCGCCACCCCCTGGCCGGGTTTCCGGTTCCCCGAAGGCCAGACAAGGTGTTTTATTGGCATTTTCATTTAACACCGTGAGAGAGGCGCCATTTCTCTTCGCGCCACGTGGGCTCCAGAGGTAGGGGGGGAAAAGCTGTTAGAATTGGAGCTAATAAATCTTGGCCGGTGAAATGTGAAAGTGTGGTGACGTGCGAGGTGACAAACAATAGTGCAATAGTGGCGTTCGGCATTTTTTTTCTTTCTGGTCGAAGAGGAATGGTTTGTTATTTTGGTTTAATGAATTGGAATTTTATGGAATAAATTTCCCAACGGGCCGAAACCCCGTGATTTTGTGGCCATTATTTAAATAATGATTGTCGAGCTGTTGTCGCCCGAGTTCGCTATAAGAACAATCATAGAGCTCCTTTGCGGTGAGCGGCGAGGCTCATTGGTGAGAAAGTGCATCTCACTGTGCCGATTAGTCGATGATTAGACAATCGTTTGCTAGTGATGAGATGTTTGTAGCATTAATTTCGCTCTACAAAACGGTTTATGGGGTTTGTCGCGCTGAGAGTCTCATCTCATAGCTTTTGTTCTTTTCAGTAGTGAGTGGTCTGATCAGTATAGTGAGAAGTGAGGCTCATCTCACTGCATCGAGCTTCTTCTCTTGTCACGAAGAGCGTTATCACGCAGCTGGCCATGGATTTGGCAAACTTATTTTTGGCACAACATAAAATAATGGCGCCTTATGTTGTGGCACCATTCTGAGGGCACCTTTCAGCGATCGGTTAACCCCCTGTTTCCTGCGCCCGAAAGCCCCGAAAATATAGCTTCCTGTTGCTTGCGGACTAATGCACTCGACTGCAGGACCACTGATAAGCGAAGCTGTAATGAAGTGGACAAAATGGCCCGCCGACACTTACGCAACCCATTCCGGCGTCTAAATGGCGACCAAAACAGAAAAAATATGCGCGACGGATGAGGTGGCGATTAAACCGAAAGCCCTGAGGGTGCGCCAAATGGATGTGCATTAATTTGTGCGATAATTTTCGGTTCCTCTCGTATCTTGGTACCCACACATACACGGCGCCAAACGAGAACTCGTTTCCCGTGTGGGTCATACAGCTGTGGCTGGGGGGAAATCGAATGTTGGCGGAAAGAACGAAGCGCAACGGCGTTCTCGAGCTCCCAGCGAACTGGAGTAGACGCGAACTGGAACACCACATGTGGGAAGTCGAGGGTCTGCCGTGGCAAAGTGGCGATAAAACCAGGCAATCCAACGAAAGGGACGTCCGGGCAGGGCCGGGTTTCATTTTCGTTGCCGGCGGAGCCCACGGCCAAGCTGCAACCGGGTGGCGGGTCGTTAACCTCAATTACATGGTGCAAATTGAAGGAAAGATGAAAAATCGGGGAAACCGAAATAAAAAAAGGGGTGGCCGAGTGGGAAGTGAATCTGCGAGCACCGCCGGGTGGGGTGTTCCGGCCGGCGTGACAACCGCGAAGACGCGACCACCGCCGCCGCCCGGAGACCGCGAAAAGGGTTATGTAATTTGTGCGATGTGCGATAATTTATCTTGTTGCCTCTTGGTCTTCCCGGTTTTCCTGATCTCGATCTCCCACCCCCGGATCGCGGGTTCGCACGTTCGCGCGTCCGGCTACCGTCCGCCCCCGGGCCGCTTCGCCTCATTACCGGGCGTTGCAGTCTCTTGCCTCTGGGGGTTCCTTCGAGGGCGGGAGGACGTGATCAATTTACATAACTGTGGCACGCCTGCGGTCAGACTGCGGTGGCCTAGCGGAATCCGAAATCTTCCCCCCGGGGGACGCGAGCAGGAAGATCCGGCCCACCGGGAGGCGGTTCCGGCCTTCGTCCGGCGTGCACAAAAAATACCACGCAAACCAAATTAGCTAATTGATTTAGCTGCTAATGAAGCGCCCGGGTGTCGGTTTCACATTCCCAGACCCCAGTGAGAGAGAGATAGAGAGAGAGAGGGGGAGGCAAAGATCGAAAGAGAGAGGGAGAGTGAACGGAAAGGCCACGAAGGTTAAGATGCGCACTGGGCGACGTCTTGCGGGATCGGTCCGTAAGGCGCGTTCTTGGCTTCTTGGGGTCCCTGCTCGACAAAGTAACTGTACCTTCTGCTGCGGCGCTGTCCCCCGCTGTTCTGCGCTCTGCCTTGGCGCACCGTGCGTGCGTTTGGTCGTGCGTGAGATTTCGCAATGACAACCGTTTTAATAACCGTCGACCCGCGGGGCTTGCGTAATCGGAAACCTGGGCGCGGGGTTGGCGCTGGTTGCGTGACAGTCGCCCTAAACTGGCAATTAGCGGGGCGCAAATGGTGCGACAGTGTTGCCGTGTTCCGGCCGGGTACATGGAATGCCCGGTTCAAGAGTGAGCTATTGGCAATCGTCTTCCGGAGAACGAGAGCTAACTTTTCAACATACCATTTGTTCATGTCACCGGTGAACAAGATGTGGTTTGGGTTCTAAAATATGACCCCAAAGTTGAGCAACAAAGAAGTAGAAGATTCTCCGGCAGACTGTTGGACCCCACTGATGAGCATAAATCAGAAACGGGAACGGTAACCGAGCCGGTCAGTGCCTCGTGTCGATTTGTGGAGGCCTTCCCATCGACCGCTCGATCCATGTTACGCAACTGCGAAGGAAGGAAGCACCGAAGACGGATTGTCGTGCAATAAATCATCATCTCTGGCGTCCGTAGCGGGATGCACCTTGCGCCCCGGGACCGTTGCATCTTTGATACGTGGCGGCCTCGTCGTCCTGGCCCGCGTCGTGCTGCACATAAATCCAATAAAAATCAAAGTCAGTGCCCCGGAGTGGCCCTCGGGGGACAGCGAAAATCAATTTAAAATGTAAATAATGGCCTTCGCCCCGGGAACACTCCGCCCTGTTGCAAGGTGCCGTTTTTGGGGGTCAAAAAAACCACTACTTTGCGCGATTTATTGCCGCGTGTCTTGCCCATTCCCGAGCCATTCGATACTTGAAGCGCATGAGTTGATGTGCTGAGAAATTGAATTCTTTCCGTCCCCCGGCCGTTCATTCACAAAATGTCCGTTAACTGCATTCCATTACTCAACGCGGAGCCGTGGCTCGTTGCCGAGAACTCACGACACGGGCGCATTTGTTTTGAAAGTAAGAAACAGAAACAGGAACACCTTCGCGTGATTGCGTACGCCACGCCAAGGGCAAGCCGTTCCATCCATGTTTTATGGAAAGCTCACGTTCTGGGGGTCCAAAAACCGCTGGCCAACTGGTGCGACTGCCCGATGCCCCGTTATCGCTTGTCACGTTCGGATAAGGAAAGGCACCGCGGTTCGGATCAAGCGGATTTCCGTGGAACTCTGGTGGAAGTTTAAACTCCATCCCTCCGAGCCATTGTTGACGGTAATAAATCACGGCCCCTCCGGGAGCTATGGGCGATAACATGATTAATTAAGATACAATCTGATCTAGCTCACCAATAAAGCTTAACTAATTCACACCACCGTCTTTCTTTTTTGGCGGGCCTCGATCTCCATCGCGAGACGTGGGAAAAATGGCGACTATAAACCGACCACTAGCACACCGCCGTTTTATGGTACACCACGATTAGGGGAATGGCTTCTGGACCAGGGCTCCTTCCCAGGAACCGCCACCAAGCAGCGGACGGACATCATTACAAACCTGTGAAAAAGAGAAAAGAAAAAAATCAATAAGTTGCTTTCCGAATGATGAAAAATTGGTAATAAAATTGAAAACTAAAACACTCCATTTGGCAACAGCAGAAGTGGGCTGTAAATCTGTTCGTTTGCTGGCCAATCCCAACGGGGAGTTACGCGACCGAAAGCTGAATGGATATCGGCAGCGCCGACAGCAAACGAAGGATGATGATCATAAACATGCGAAAAAGATCACCGCGCCAGGCAACGCCAATAAAAAGATTATCATTCCCAGCGAGACTGCAGTAAAAGTTTTGACAAATGTTCCGGGGCCCCA
>NC_071285.1:57636857-57798330 GCF_943735745.2 Anopheles bellator | reverse complement strand
TGTTGCCAGAAGAAGGACGCGAACTCGGTATCCGCGTGTCCCACAAAGCAACCGGTACGAAGACGACCGCTACCGAGAAACGGCCAGCAAAAAGACGTTTACGGGCGCCTCCAGAGAAAGTTGAAGAAGTTTTCAATCCTTTGTCCAAAGGACGCTCCAAAGGACGCTTCAAAGGACGCTTCATCGGTGCCATCAGAGAGTACTACTGTTGCTCCCACTACTGCACCGAGTTCCACACCGCCCTGTAAGTTCGGTGGGTTCCGGAAGCGCTGGAAACCGAAACCTAGGCAATTGAATCGAATTCTTCAGAAAAGACGCACCCCCGAGGAGGTGACTCGTTTGCTGGAGGACTACATGGCACCGCTGGAACGAGTGCGCAGCATGGCCAAGACGGCCTCCAAGCGGGAGCTAGCCCCGGCGAAGGATCTCCCCTCGGTGGTCCACTACCAGCAGGAGCTCGAGTGCCTGCTGAGGCCCTGGTCACGCAAGTGCAAACACTGGCAGTCTCTCCAGGACAATCGTGTGTAGTTTTAGACGTACTGTCTCCTATGGATGCCATTACTATAGCGCTAGTGTATGTTAAGTCCGTTTTTGTTACGTTCAAAATTGTCAATAAACCTACCACCCCAGGGTGCTGTGATTCCCGCCGCGCCAGTAGCCAACGGTAAACACAGGAAGACGGGGCTCATTGATGAGCCAATTTGTGGCTCTACTAACACGCACTCCCGGCACCGGGCACCGCCATTAGCATAAATGACGCCGAGAGTCGCCGGCAACAACAGTTACAGTTGCGCCACCCGATCGCCAACGGCAAGATTCCCGGCCGCTCGCCGGTGGCCACTAATGAAGGTGTGCCCGCCGCCGCACGCCGATAACGATATCGCGAGAACTTTCTTCGCGAAACCGTTCAGGAAGCGGACTTCGGCGGTGGCCACAGCGCCTCGGTGGGCCTCGTTGGGGATGAAGATTTATGGGCCGCCGACGAGATTGAATTCTGATCTTTTTTTTTTGCGCCCGCGTTCTTGGAAGACCCGGCACCAGCAGAATGATGCCGCTACTCGGAAACGGCAGCGAGGGATTTCCAACGGGACCTACCGCGGGCCGCTCCGAGGGAATCAATATTTTTAGACAAATTATCGAGCGGGGGTACAGTTATTTGTTCTCGCCGGGGCCCACCGGGTTGTGCCCTACGAACCTTCCGCCCGGTGCCCGGTGGGTCGTGAGAAGCTGGGCCCGTGTTTGCTTTTTATTACTACTCCCCAGACTCCGCCGATTCCGAAGTGCCCGTGGCTGGGGAGTTCATCAATTAATATTGATGTTCGTCCGCTTTTATGCCGCCAACGTGTAGCACGAAGCACACCTCGCAAGATCGTAGGTGCAAACTCCGTACCGTAATTTGGAGGAACCGCAGCACCAACCAACGGGACGATTGGCGCGGTTCCTGGGTTATAAATGTTCCCGGGCCCGGGCCACGGGAAGATTTATCTCTCGCCGAGGTTTAATTGCAAGCTGTGTCATAAATTAGAGCAACGCGCTCGATGCACCGCCCGTCCCGGACGTCCTTTTCTGACAGCCCGCTGGCGTTGAGCTGGCCCCGAAGCGGTTCGCTTCGACGGGACCACAATTTGTTCCGCCGCCTCCGGCGAAGCGTCTTGCAGCTGCGAGAATGCCGATAACATAAACGATTAGTCGTGGGCCGCTGCACTGCAGCTACTTCCGGTGCGTGGGCCTTCCGGCACGCAAAGTCATCGCTTTGTCATCACCTCCCACCCTTCCCCAACAGGACTGTCAAGCCTCCGATTTGGGCTCAGCTACGCGGAAAGACGATAATTAATTCCGATCACCCGAGAAGTCCTCCGCTTGGCGATGCAACGGCGATGGCGCTGTCCCCGACCCCCGCTTTCTGATTGATTTTCCTCGTGGTGTTTAATTTATTTCAATTTCGAACGGTCAGCTTCAAAGGCCGGCCAGATATTAGCATGTTTAATGTCCAGGGTTTGCTCCCCGGTTTATCGAACCCAAA
This sequence comes from Anopheles bellator, assembly GCF_943735745.2. NCBI lineage: Eukaryota > Metazoa > Arthropoda > Insecta > Diptera > Culicidae > Anopheles > Anopheles bellator. Next base: position 57,796,307 of record NC_071285.1, on the reverse strand, counting down.
AGGGAGCACCGAATAATGGAACACTCCCAAATATGGAATGCAGGCAGGGGTCCAGAAAAGAACGCCAAAGATGCACTTTCTCCCCCCGCCGGCCGCAGTTGAGCAAAGTCCCGTTGAATGGTGCGGCGCTCCTGACCTGACCGGACCGGTCCTGAGGTTTCTGGGCCGGGCTATCAATTTCGGCCGGGTGCGAAGCCCGGGCTCCGCTCCCAGGCGGTGGGTGTGCTCCGATTTTGCCCAGCGTCATGCTAATTAATGAAGGGAAGACGCCTCCACGGCTCCGATGGCTTTCAGGTCCGACCCTGGACGCCGGTTATCGATACGCTCTGGTCTAACATGGGGACGGACTATGATTAGCACCCATTTTTGTCTTTACGGCCCCCGGATCGTTGAGTGCGTTTCGCCGACAACGGTCCTGGCGGGTCTCATATCACCACCGGGGTCTATTAATAATACCGCGCACGCGGCGAATGGAACGTGTCGACAGCGAGCTGCGTTGGGGAATTTAAAGCATATGCATATTCGGTGGCTTTTTATAGTTCCCCGGACCCGGATCGGGTTGCCGGCCGGCCCGGTGATCGTCCTGGAGCACCTTGGATGTTCTCGGAGTGTCGTAAGATATCGTAATGGCCCCCTCCGAACGGGGAAGATGAAGATGTGTCAAGCGATATCTGCCTGATTGGGTTTTTCGGTGGCTTCTTGGTCCACACTTGAGAGCCTCGCCGATCGGCTCAGTTCGAGGAACGTTACCCGAAAGGGCGAGTCGAGAGCTTTTGGCGACCCTCCTCGGTCGCATTGTGCAATTGTGCGGAACTTGCCTCCGGATCTCCCTCATCTCCGGCTGCTACTTGGTCCGTGTGTTTCGCCACTTGTACCGAATTCTGGTTTTACAGTTATAATTGTCCGTGGCTTCAGTTCCCGCCAGCCAGCCCGCCCGCCACCCGGAACAGCAGTTTTGTGGGTTAAAAGGTTTCTGGCCGCCGGTTCTGGCGGCCTCGAGAGTCTCGCTCTCCGCCCGATCATGGTTTTGTTCTACGGAACGGATTGCGCTCTCTGTTCCGCTTCACTTCTCGGTGTGTTCTTCGCCTTGTTTCTAACGTAGTTTCTTGTGGGAGCTCAGTAAATTGGGCACTTTGAGGGGGGGGGGCTGAAGATTTCTGCTGCGTCCCGAGAATTCGGGCCAACCGCGGGCAGAGCGTAGCTATTATTGCAGCATTATGAGGATCGTTTACCGATCGGTCGATCGTTCAGCGCGGGGCCTTCATCTCCGGCGTGGCCTGCATCCGGCGAGGCTACGGCGTAACAGTACCGCGCGGTCCCGACCAGGTCCCGTTCGGGGCGACCTTGGCGACGACGACGACGGTAATCAACGGCCGGCCACGAATGGTGCCGTCAACATCTTCCGGTAATTATTAATTATTACCAACACATCGCAAAGCACGCTACAGTCGGGACACTCGGGCGCGTCGATCCGTTAGATTGCCGAGTGGGAAGCGAGAAAAGTTCTTGGCGCCTCACGATGTCTTTCTTTCAATAATAGAGCCATCTTCGGAAGCCGTCAGTCGGTTTGCGCCTTTCGAGGGTGTTCTCGTGTGGAGTGTCAATTAATTGTCTGGCGCCCTCTCCCATCAACCCTTAGCTACCTTAAATAACTCAGCTTTAAACGCTTCCGAATCCGGCATGTCGTGAGCGGATTTAATGATTTTCAATCCGAACGCCAAGAAGTTTCTCAGCCTAGTTATTTCAGCGCTTGAAGGATGGACCATATTTACGGCTAAAGTTCGCTCGTGACCTACACTCGAGGCAAGCACCGATACAGAACGACCCACACCGAGGAACGCCGAGCCGGGCCGGGCTCCAGTTAATCGTTTCGATTTCAGTGAACTACATAATTTCGAAGAAGTTTAATTAATTTTCCTCGCGCCGTGTCTGGGTCTGTCAGGGCCATTTGCGCTGCACCCTTCGTTGCAGGGAATGCGTTTAATGTTTGCGAACTGGCACCGTGTTGTGAAGTGGAAAATTGCACAGGAAGAACGCAGCCCATTACGCGGGACAGTTATTCAATTCAGACAACGGCGGGTCGGATTCGTAAAAAGGATATGCACGGCCGGCGAAGGGGGGACACGATGCACTGTCCCAGCACTTTGCCAATCTAAAGTTGGTCGGAAACAATTAAAAGTTTGGTAAGGAACGCGCGGAAAGTGTTTGCACAAGCCCCCGACCGTGGTGCCGTGTGAATTCTTACGAGTTCAGACCTACTCGTACTTGCAGAGGGCGCTGGTAACAGTCCAAACGAAGCTTTGGCCGGTGGCGCCTTCGTTTGGGCTAATAGCCACTAATTATTTCGAGAAGAGCAACTGCAACCCCGTTATTATGCGTCTTCTTTACGGTTGCACATAAATCGCCAGAATGGCCCGCGGCTCGGTGTCGATCAAAATAAAGCATAAAACCGTTTCACAGTGGCTCACAATTCACTTTCCGCTCAATTCTCGTTCTCACACGCCAGATTTCGGAACGATCGGTTATGCTGCAATCCGGCTGCCCGGCTCGCGTACATTTTAATGCCTGAAGAGTTCACTGAACGATGCCGACGGCGCGTGGTGGCGGCGTTGACCTCCGGTCGGCAACGGTCCCGTCTCGGATTTGTGTTTAGATCTTTAATTAAATTCACTCCATCGTGCGGAGCATTATTTGATCCTCAGGCCCTTGGGCTTATTCCCTAGCCTGATCGAGAACGGAGCTCCATTCTGACCGGTAACAGCTGCGTTGACGCCTCCTGCAGCTCAGCTGCAGACCTCACTGAGCTCGGCCGATGATGCCCGCGGTCGGATGATTTGACAAAAACCGACTCCTTTTCTCCAGTTTTTTTATGCCTCACTTTCGATCCCGCCCGCGGACAATGGCCGAGGCGCTTACAGTGGCCGAAAAAGTGCTTACAGAATTGAGCCACTGCCACTGGAGATCACTGGCGATCAGCGCCATTGGCTTATGGGTCCGCTGCGGGCCCCGTGTCCGAAGACGAACCCGAGACGGGACCCGGGTTTGACGATGATGATCTTCGGCCTGATTGCATGGTGGCGTAATAATAGTAGTTTACAGACACGCGTATAGCGTAAAACAAGACATCAGATAATCTACTGTCGGGCGGGATACCGGTTCCCGGACCGGACCGGGGACGCGTTGGCGCAAATGTTTGCTCAAGATCATTTCAACATCGGTTTTAATTACCAACGAACGGCAAGAAGTTCCCGGGCTGCAAGAAAGAAGCCACCGGTGGGTTCTACGGGGGCATCAGTTTTATGATTTGCGCCAGTACTCCCCAGGCCAGGGCCATTCGGCTAATGTTCTCTCGTTAAGACCTTCGCGTCCCTGCATATCCTGTGAACGGTGAACTTAATTAGCGTCGCGGGTTTGCGCCGTTCCCGTGCGAGTTTGTTTTAGAGAACAGGTCCGTCCTCCGGCCGCCATCAGCAGCAGCAGCAGCAGCAGATTAACAAAGCATTAAAAACATTAGCAGTCACACACAGCCGAGCGGTGTGGCGAAAAGCGGCACCATTCGTGGCCATTCCGGGAAATAATGATTTGCTCATTGGCACGTTTGCGCCGCGCGATAAAGGGTGTTAATGGCGTTCCTTGCGTGGTGCGATCGTTGTTTTGCTCGGTGCTCGGTTTTAGTGCACCCGATAGGCCGACCGGCCAGCCGGAGATGCATAATAATTTGCACCTTCAATCCGCTTCAATTTACGATAGGCGAACGGCCCGGTTGTAGAACCTGCAGTAAACCGGAGAACACGAAATAATTCACAAACGGGTTTCTGGTGCGCACTTGCACTATCATTACCTGGGCGCAGGAACTGGCAGGAAAAAGTCACTTTCCTTCGTGTGCATTTTACGCACCAACCATCGCGCAAAATGCAGGATCCCCACCATTACCGGTGACCGGTGAAAGTTATAATGACAGAAGAGCGCACCGCTCGGTGCGATCGTGCTGGGCGGCATATCGATAAAAATTGATTTGATAATCGATCCGACCGCCTGAGAACACCTGCTGTCTCCGTTCGAAAGTCACGCGTTTTTCGCACGACCACAGACAAGCCCCTTGTAGGCTAATCGAAATTTAATCGAACGAATCAATCGATGCACGGCGGCCTCCGGATCTCGTGCTGCGCGCGTAGAGACTAAATTATTTTTTCTCCGTTCCGGGTTACGGGCCGGGTGCCGAGCTTCGAATAATCGATTAAGCCGTCCGGGCGGTGCAGGCGCGCTTCGGCCACCGCGAATGGGAGCACTGAAAATCGGGACCAAAAATCGGGTCGAATCCGGGTCGCCGTGCACCAGGCGAGCTAGGGGAGCGTAAACATCGCGTCCGATCGAGCACCGAGCGGCCGCGTTTGTCCCGTCGCGGTCTCGCCCCCCACCGGTTTGATATGCTTAAATAAATAACAATTAATGAGAGAACGGGTTCGTGGCTTGCGAACGCCCCAAGTCTTTCGTATCGCCCATCGGCGTGGATCGCCCGGGCGCTTCGAACTGATCGAACGGCGAGCGAGTACGGCACGATAAAAAGCGACCGGCATTCGGGAATTACCGATAATGATCATAGACGTGTGCCGCCTCCTGGGCCGCCGGGCCTCTGCTGTGCACCCCCCGCAACGGGCAAACCGTTTAGCGCAGAATGGAACGGCCGAACCATTCGCGAAGGTAATGAAAAATAAAACAAAATCGGTAAATGCTCTGTGTAAATGTAATGCACACCGGAAGGCGTTCGCTCTTCACCGCCGAGGCCCCCTGGCCGGGTTTATATATTTTTATCCCAAAATAGTTCCCGCAAACACGTGTTTCTAATTATCTCGTTATTAGATACACGCAACAGGCCCGATCGGCCTTTCTTTCTTCTGTGCACCGGGAGCCTTCCGTTTAGCTTACCCGTTACGGTCCGGGTTTTTTTTTGCGGAAGCCCACATTAGCGAAAGAAAAACGAATGCGCAAAGATATCGATCTCACGCGGATCGTTACTCAATCGCGGAGCTGATCGATTCTGGTAGGTAGGTGAGAATCATCAAGGCATGGTGCACGCTCATGATCGGTGGTCGAGATGTGACTTCAACCGACGTAAACGCGATGTAACGGACTCGCGCTCGCGAATCACCAGAAACGATCCGAGTGGCCACGAACACAATGGTGGTGAGCCGATCCATCTTCTAATGCTTGCGCCTGATTCAGGAATGACAAATTTCCTCTCATCAGAATCATAATAAATTTGCGTCAGCAGCAGCAGCAGCTAGTGGTCCGCTAATAAGAATCTTCCATCTGGATCTTCGGAGTGCGCCCGGAGTTGATCGATGGTCAGGTGTCAGGCATTTGCGGCGCTTCACCCATTCACGGTTTCGCATCATTAGCGTGGCCAGATGTGGTTTTGCCCAATGAGGTTCCCCGGAGTTTGCGCGAACGACGGCCAGACAGTATCGGCCCGGATCTCGGCCCAACCTGGGGCGGGCAAATTGGCAAAGCAACCACCGCATTAGTGTAATGATTAATTGGTGCGCGAACCGCCACGATCACAATTTCGGACCGCGTGGTAACAAGCTGATGATAGGGGAGCCGGGGCCGGGGGGTTGGCTTCCGAATGGCGTACTATTTTTAAATTTGACACGGAACGGAACTTTGATCCAGCAGCCTGGCGGAGTCGTGACAGGAGCAAGGAACGGTGTGGAGCAGCAGCAGCAGCAGCAAGCCGATGGAAGATAATTTGGACCCGACCGGCCTGTCATTGGACGGCGGATTCTCCTCCTGCCGTAACGAGCTCCCGAGGAAGCTCCCGATCCGGATCCGGCGAAGAACGGGACACAGCGGCTACACGTTTTCGCTGCCCTTTTGTTTCAACTCGCTCGGCGCTCGGAGGCTTCTGGAGTAAGAAGTCGCGGACCTTTCCCGGTTTGCGGAAGCCGTCGGGAGAATTGAAAAAAGGCGATCGCCCGGCAGACGAGACAGGTCGGCAAATAATTGACGTAGTTAACATGGGCGTCCAGCGGTGCGGTCGGTGCGTGGCGAATTGTCGTTAAGGCGCAGCTTTTAACGGTTGTCGTCACGCCGGTGCCGCTGCCGGAGAACGCTTTCTCCCGTGTGTAGGGAGCCAACCCGCCATTAGTAGGTTCTCGAAGGCACTTCGAAGGCGTGCGGTAAGAACCAAACGGCTAACGGTCCTCGGATCCTCGGAGGTGCTTGGGATAATCCGTGGAAACTAATTTTACTTTCACGGCCCCCTTTTCCGGTGGTCGCGAATTGCATTAGCGAATGCACGGCGGAACAAGAACCGCGCCGGCGAGGAAAAAGAAAACTTTCGCTTCACGACGGTCGAAGATGATGTCGGAACCGTTTCTCTCGCGCGTCACACTAATGGTTCGGGTTGGCCCGGGAGGGTTTCGATCTGATCCCTTCCCAAAATTACGCCGCACCGCGAACGTGACGTAACCGGGTCGGCTCTAACTGTTTCGCGGGAAAACAATTAGCTACAGAACTGTAAAAGTGCTATAAAATCGCCGTACGCCAAGGGATTGGTCCGATGGCACGGATCCGGTGGTGACACCTGGATTGGATCCGGGGCCGGATTAGGGATCGGCATTCGAATTCGAATCGGTATTAATATTTGTCACATTTGCCTGGCAGCTGGCTTCTGGTTGCCCCGGGCAACCAGAGGATGTTCGAGTGAGTGGCGTGCGCAGAAACCGGCTTACGACGGCCTCCTACGACGCGCCGCGCCAGAGTACCGTTACATGGCGACCGGGAATGGTCGCTGCAACGTCCCCGTCGGTCGCGTCTGTTGACGGCTTTATTATGGCCGGTGGCCCGCACGCAATTAAAAGGGCATTTCCATGCGTCTTGACGTGTGTGCGTCACAGGGATTAGAAGCCGCTGACGGCGACCGACGACCGACGACGTACCAAGAAACCGACTTTACGGCTCATCAAACGTCCGACGGTCCGTTTGTCCAATGGAGTCGCTATTGTTCGCTCCGAAAACGCCGTGACAACACTTACGCCGCTGGGCGGACAATAAAGTCTGGTGACAACGGCAACTGGATCGGGGTGGATTGCTGCGGATTGAGAAATAAAAACGGCCCGCGGCGGAGTCTGTGTCGTCTGACGCCACCAACCCGGCCGTCGTCGCCCGGCCGAGACATCCTTCGGGGACGCGAAGATTACGAAGAAATATTGCCCACACGCCAACGACGATACCACGTCCGAGAGGAGCGTTCAACCTTTTGCAAAATGCCGCCACGCAATGGCCGCATTCTCTCTCTCTCTCTCTCCTTCTCTCTCTGTGTATCGTTTTAGTGCTACACGCTTTAATCCCTTTGTGTCCAGGGTCGCTGGCTTCGGCATTCCTGCGTGTCCCCAACTGTCACCGACAGCTGGCGCATCGGAGCCGGGGCCACTGGCAGCGGGCCAATGATGGATGCGGCCAGCGTCGGAGAGAGAGAGAGAGCGGAGAATGAAATTACCGACATTCATTTGTCACTTTACTGACTTGGCGAAGTGAAATAACTTCATGTTCTGGTTGCGCTCCGAGGATGCGCTGCCGTCGCTCCGGCCGCCGCCGCCGCCGCCACGGTGTCGAGAATTCCCGGAGCCCGTGTTCCGTGTGGTGTTTCACAACTGGTTCACCGCACGGCAGACGACCCCGACTGCCCGGACCGCGCATTGTTATTCCCAGGAACCGCGCGATTGTGACATCCACGATCCAGCGGGGACATAACCTTACCGAGGCAGACGTGTTTTAACTTGCTTTCAGCTGCGTGTGCGGACCGGCACATCGACTGTCGACAAGCGTGGCCCATTATCAGTCTGTGGCCGTATGTGGTTTTCCTCGCTGGCGCTGGAAGAATAATGAGCCCGCGTGGACGGGACGATGATGATGTTTGGTCTAGATAAAATCTGCCATTTTCACCTCGTGGCCGCGTGTCGTTATTGCGCCACTCGGATTATGTGTCTCTGGAGGAGTTGTTACTTTTTGTCCGAGATCTCAACTGGTTGGATCATTCTTTGGGATCAGTATGGCGCCGAGGGCTATCAGTTGGCTGATAAGCTAATATCGATCTAATCAGCCCGGCGATCTACTTACGCGCTACGTTATGTAGGTCAAGGTCATTCAACAAACGCCTTTCGGTGGTGAGAGCACCGCCTGTCGATTCCTCACTGTCACGAGTCTCACCTGCAAAAGGAAGAGCAGAAAGAATTCAATCATTAGATCTCGTTGCAATGGGGAAAACGGACCGGTAATTGGACCCACTGACAGATGGCAGATATGGTTCCAACTATGCTTTGTCCGAGGATCACCTGATCGAGGCCACCAAGAATTCACATCCTATCCGCGCCAAGACCGCCCACGGGTCCGGTACTTTCTATCGCCCACCGCGGGGCGACTAATGGCGACGATTAGGCTCCCCTTAAGGACCCATAACGCCCCAGTGGAACGCTGGTGAATCTTTCACCTTCGCAAAAGGAAAGGCCACTACCACGGTCCGTCGGTTCTGTGGCTCCGCGCCGCATTCCGGACGGGCCTGACACATTGACTTTCCGACTGTTTGCTGACACCACCTCCCGGAACTAAACGCGGGTGGCGCGCAAGATTTTCCACAAATCAAAGCCAGCGCCGCCGTGTTCGAAAGCTGCCCACCCAGTCACGTTTAGTGGTGCCAGTTTTTGCCCCCCCCGCCAATGCCCCGCCGGTGGTCTGGCAGCCTTTCCCCGACCAGCCGGGTAATGGACCCCGGGATGCCGGAAATGGGAGCGATGATGATGATGATGATTGCCTTAGATCAGGCGCAGCGTAAGTGGCGGATAAGAGTAGAAAAACAAAGTAGATTATCGATGGCGCGGCCCGGGACGTTGGAAATCAATTGCCTGGAAAAAAACGCACATCCGTGCTGATTGCTGTAAAATGTCTGCAATTGCATAACAATGGCGGCGGCCGTGCTGAATGTATGATTGCGCACCGGGAGTCCGTCGCCCGGCGATGACACAACGCCCGGAACAATTGCTCCACTTTCGCGCCCTGTTCCGCTCCGGTTTGATGGGCGTCCGAAGGGCTTCGTTCCAATGCGATCTGGGTTAGTTCGATCGCCGGCGGGAGATCCTTTTCGCCTCCCCACCTGCGAGTGCTTCGGAGTGAAGATCATGAATATGTTAAATTAATTGCACATCACGCGAGTATGTCATTTTAACGACACGGAACGGCGCGGATTAATGAGTGAGCATGTGTGGAGTGGAGGTCACACAGAACGAGGGTGGTGCCACCACCACCATCACCCTCTTAATCAACATTAATGCTGAACGACGGCACTCATCATTAACCGTGGCCACGGCGCGCACTGATAACACACATTACCAGTGTTTGGTTTAGTTTTTTTTCTCTCTACACGCCATCGTTTTCTCTCCCCGTTTTCCACGGCTTGGTTTCCCCATCCCGACCCGACCGGTGGTCCTGGGATTGTTGGTTTTTGTGTTGTGCACCGTTCGCACCGCAAAGTGTCGAATCATGTCGGATTCCGGCGGAAAGAGTTCCCACCGGGCTCGGCGTCGCGTTCGATATGGCGCCGCCACGAGAGCTGTTTTCTATTGGTTCCGGTACCGAGTTACAACCCGGGGGGTAGGGGGTGGTTTCGCCACGTTCTCGCCTCCGCACGGCGGTGGCTATGCGCTCATTACGATGTCTCATTCGGTGCTCCATTTTTTATGCTCTGCGGGTGGCGCGACGGTGGCCCGCTAATTGAGCAACAAGCGCGTCCCAAAGCGTCACTAATCGGCCCGCCCCAATATGTGAACAGTCTAACAGCCGACCGTGAATGCCGACGGCCGCCCAAGAACGGAAGCCGGCAAGCATTATGCTGGTAGTGCGCCGCGTTCGGGTGGAAAAAGCAATCGGCAAACAAATCGACAGCCTCGCGGAAACCCGGATGAAGAGCTCGATGAGAGAAAAAAGCCCGAATTCGATCTCGGACCACTCGGATTGTTTCTTCACTTCGTTGCCTATTTGTTTGCCTCCCATCGCGCAATGTTTGCATGGTTTTCATTAGCCGCTCCGAGACCCCAGCGGGTTCGTTTTTCGGATCCGACACCCGGCCTACATCGGGTGGGTCGGAATGGGCTCCCCCCCCGTTGGTTTTTCTCCGTTCGGCAACATAATGGGCACAACACTCTGTTGCAACTTTGCTGCATGCGGGGCGTTTTATGGGTTTCTTTTTATCTTTTTCCTGCTTTTTTCCCGCTGATGCTCGCTGATCGATCGATCATCGACGGCTTTAATCGGATTGTTGTGTTGCGCAACCTGCATCCGTTGATTGGCGGAAAACTGTCGATGAATGAAGCGCACCAGTTAATCTGGCACCGAGCTCGAGTTCTCGAGCCTCGGGCGAACAGAATACAACCGTTCCTGTGGGCTTATGTGGTCAAACCTCCATTTGTGGGTCTATTTTCGGTGTGCCTATTAGGGGCTTAAGCAGGGGTATTAGCATTTTCACGCCGTCACCTTTACTGGAGCACGTAACGGGACGGCATTAGCAGCGGATGAGGGTCGCAAGACGATTTTTTTTTCTTGTGCCCCCGGCAGCATTAGGCTATGGCGTGAAAAGGTTGTGCGTCGTAAGGAGTGAAAAAATAAAATCAATTCGCCTAGTGTTTGAGCCTTCTTCGCGAAAACTAGACTGGAACCGGCGCAAAACTGGAAGCTGCGGCATAGAACGAATTTCAGAAGCACTACCGGGGCTAAAAAATATCGGCAATTCACTTATTACCTGACTTCTAGGTTTATTCTTTTTTCTCGTATGTCTACACTGGTTCCAATTTGCGAAACAGTCGGAAAAGTTCTTTTTAGGAATAGCCTACTCAGTTCATAACTTTCTTCACTACAGATGAAGCGTTTCACGAAGCGTTTGTCTTGCAACATGAAGCGTTCCTAGCCAAGCGTCACCAAGTGGCCAAAAGTCACCTGCTGCTAAGAATACATGGTTGGTTTCCGAATGATACTAGTCGAGTTTCCACAAATCTGGTCTTTTTTTATTGCCAGAAATGCACAAACGAAGCCTAACACCCAAATAGTATTCTTTGTTGACTGTTCGGACACCAGTAATCAAAGCAACCTGTTTCCCGTTCCGTTTTGCTCACAGTAGTCAGGAGCCATTTTGAGCCATTCTGGGGGCTAAAAACCTTATTTAATTATGCGCAAGCATTTAATATGCCCATAATAGGTTAAGAACACAAGCCACGGCGGGAGGCATGTTTGCCCCGTCACACCTCGTTCCGGAATCCGGTTTTTTGGGCTGTCCCCAATTCACGGGCTCTACTTACTCCACGGACCACGACCCGGCGGAGTTCACATGTGGTGCCTTCCCGGTGCGCCTCGTCACCTGCTGTTTGTGTTGAACCGTTTTTTTTGTCTTCAGGGTTTCATGGTTTGCGTTTTTTCGCGAGTCAGAGCCATGCAATTTCCTCATGACTTACGAGAAATGGCTGAAGTGGTTGGCCCCATCGACCTAGAAGTACGCTCCGGCGGTTTGCGTGTGGCCCCGCGGATCTGGAGCCACCGTAACTGGCACACACAGCGACTGGGAGTTCCGGTGGCGCGTTTTGTTTTTGTCGGCTCCGGTCTCTGTTGAATATTCAAATCACTTCGACACTTCGTCAGTAACGCGCGATGGGCTGTTTTAACTGTTTTACACGTCCACACGGGTCCGAAAATCGGGTTAAGAGGAAACTTTCCCGGACCCACGGAACGTTCCGTTCCGTCTGCTCACCCGAGCTCATAAACTGTCAACCGCGGCGGATGAGTGGACCGTGTTTCGCTGTCCACAGTGAGCTTTCGAGTGCGCCTTTCGGGACCGGAATGGTGATGATTACAATTTTGATCTCCGGCCGCCGACTCCGGGTCACGACGCACGCGGAGTCGTGAGAAGTGGTGCGGTGGCCCCAGCCCCCATTCTCATTTTCGTTTTTCGAAGCCCTTCGCGGAGCGTCACCGTGAAGGATCTGAGGCTGCGTCGTCGGCGACGACGACGGGGACGTCTCGTCACCAGGGGGCGGCCCCCGGGTAATTATATCGCTCCGAGGCGATCGGCCGAGAGCGCCACGGGATGTGGAAGCATAAAAAGCAACACATCGCTAAATAGAACATCGCCGAGACAAGCATCGTCGTCGTCGTCGTCGTCGCTTATCGCTTGCCATCGCTCCGTGCGCCGACGCCGACGGAGCGGGGGGATAATTTATACGTGCCATCGTGCGGTGGGGAACCCGGTCCGGACAAGCGGTTCTACCGGATTCTGTCGGCGTTTGTCACCGGAGTCATTGTACCAGGGCTTTCGGATGCGGACGAGTGGAATCCAGCAGGCGATCAGCGGGTTCCAGTGGCCTCCTGGACACTCCTGGAGAAGAAATTAGCGATACCGATGAGCAGATACGCCAGGTAGGCAATAGAACTTCTGCCACTGGGTGACACTTTTCCGGTTGTCGCGCGCATTCACACGATATTGGTTTCACTCGCGTTCCGAACCCGGAGGACCAATTTAATGGAATGCGAGATTTTTGGCCATCAGGCGTAGTGAGCGCGAAAGTAAAAGCAATCAAGAGCCGCCAACGCACAGCGGCGCAGCGGCTAATCGGCCCCGGCTTCGAAAGGAAGTGGCCGAACACCACATGTCCTAACCGTTGGCCATAAAAGTTAACGAGCGCGTAAATTTATGAATTTACCACCGCGCGTTGGTCGCGCCGAAGTCCGCGAATGAAGAACGGGCGCGGTTCGGAAAACGGTCCGGTTCCCAGCGAAAGAATTTCCTCCGCTAGATGTTGGGCGCCCAGAACTTTGAAAGATGTCCGCCAGTTTCTAGCCGTAAATCATCGGCCAGTCGCGGGGCCGGGGCAAATTTGGCGAGGGTTCACCACGGGTCCGGGGCAGGAAGTTCCCGTGGTCCACCGGTGAATGGACATGCGCAAATCATGCTGCGCCGGCGATGATATCTTATCCCTGGGTGTTTCCACCACGAACCGGTCCCGCGTCCGGTTCCCGGTTCGGTGGTGCGCCCATTCTGGCGCACGGCGCATTAGAGAAGTGATTTGATTTAATTGAATTATTACAATCGGCGGCCGGTTGGGTTGGGAGCGCCTTCATAAGCACCCTCCCCAAATCGCCAACGCACCGTGACGGGTGCGAAAATTATGGCCGGCGCACCGCCAATGAAGATACTCGCGAAGTGAAGAAGTAGATCAACAACCTGAGGGCCCTGCCAATCGGTTGAAGTAGCCAAGCCACTCGCCCCCCCCCGGCCCGGGGGTCCTAGATCCGAATTTTATCACAAAACGAATGGGCGGATGACTCGAAAAGGGCGCAGCCCGGCCACTAGACACCGGCCTGGCCAAGTTGGGCTCCGGGTTCAGGGACCCCCAGGAGACCTGCCGCCGGTTGTCGTTTTCATCGTTTATCGCCCTCGATCGATGGCGGCCGAGATCGGGCGGAGATCTCAATCTTGGGCCCAGGAGTGCTCCTCTTTCGGAACAACTCGGAGTCGGAAGGCCGTAAGAATCGAATCTAAGCGCGGGCGCGGGTTAATTGATATCTACCACCGGTGGCGGCACACTCAAAGGATCTTACCGGCGGGCGGCCTGCGCACGGATACGCGCTAATCGAGCTTGATTAAAGTCGGAAATCTTCGGCCCACGAATGCCGTTGTTTGCCGTTCTTGTTGATACTTGCGCCGTTTTATTTGGCCGATTGTTTGCCTACCGATTAGCTTGTGGGTTTTTGCGAAAAGTACGTTGAACGAAACGGTATCACGCGGACAAAGACCGAGTGGACCGGGATGCAGTGATCGTCGGCTGACTGGCGGTGACGGAGTTTTAATGAATCAATTTCAATTCGGAATCCTAGCCACCGTCGCGCCACACGATACTTTCCTTTTTTGTCTCGGACGTCGTGAATTTTTATGGGACTCTATTTTGTGTATTCTGCACGGCTTACGGAGACATGAAGCCCATTTCGCCCGGAGCGACCGTAACGATTAAGTTTTATTTGATTTCCAGGACCGGTCGGCCAGCCAGCGTAAGGTCAACAAGTTGTGCAAAGATCTTGCTCGATCTCGGTACTCGGTGCGTTACCGGGCCGGTAGACGGCCCCCCGCGTGATGGGAAGCCGAGTGTGCTGAGCAAATATGTTTATGCTGCCGCACATTAAAGCAACGCCAAGCCGGCCGGCACCGAGCCACCCAGCAAAGGGTTGCCGGGAGAATGAACTCGGATGATGACTCGTCGCCCCACAGAACGCCACCACGAGACACAAGGAGGACACCCCTCCCGCCCTCGAGTGGGCCAAGGGAACCGTGAAATGGAAAGTGAAATTCACCGAAACGTGCAACCGCCTGGCGGTGCTTTCTCCTGTCAGTCGCGTTGCGCCGGAGTTTTGGCACATCCGCCCGCTTATCCGGTCCGGCTCCTCCCGGCATTTGTTTTGCGAGGATTTCTTTTTTTTCTGCCATCGCTCGCTCTCACATTTGCCAGGCCAGGCCGGCGCAGTTCTTGTTCACGGGGGCCCAAATCACGGTTGCGGTTTGCGAAAGGCAAAAATAATCATCCAAAATATCCGTTTGCCGCCCAGGTGAAAACGCCGGAGCGACACCGGTTGATGAGCGGAAAAGCGGAGACTGCTGCCGAGGGAGCTGAGCTCATCGTCCGGGGCTCGGCCAAGCGCGAAAAACTCAGCCCGCAACGCAATGCTCTAGTCCGCAAAAAAAATATGCTCGTCTGGGATGTGGGAAACGGGAAACGGTTCCTCCGGACACCCACCCCAGCCAGCCGGATCCGTTCCCAGGACCCCCGGACCGTCCGTCTGTTCGAATCATCGTCAGTGTCGAAGGACGAATGAAAATGAAAAAAAAAAACAAAACGGGCGAAAGAGAACCTCCACCGGGAGCCGGAAGCAGGTCGTAGGTCTCTCGAGGAAGTCGTGCCCGACAAATGGGGGATACCCGACCTACGGGAGGGTGCACATGGGGATGAATGTTTGCTGGAATGCGAAATGATTTCGAATGATTTGGATTGGGGTTTTTGTGCGCCCGGTGCGCCGGCAAACAACTCCCAGGCCAGGGCAGGCCCGGCCCAAGTAAGCGGGCATTTTCAAGTGGAGTTTTGTGGATTCGAATTTTCGGGATTCGGGGCGAAGTTTTAATTACTGACAATCCGACAACCGACGATGACCTCAATTAAACTGATGTGCGGCTTTCCGGAGCGTAGAGTTCGGGGGCTCGTAACGCTATGCTAATCGGTGGCCGGGACATTGTTTGAAATTAATTTAAATCGGCCACCCTTAGGCTCACCTTTTGCGAAGCTGGCCTCCAGCGCGAAGAGCACCGCTAGCAGCACCGTCATTAGTTTCCACATGGTTGCAGGTTGGCTGGCACGGGGAAAAGTCCTGGCACGGGCGAAACTGGTAGTAACGGGGCACTGGCTCACTTCACACAATTTAACGTATTTTCAAACTTCACCAACTGTTTTCTCCTACGGATCACAAACAGAATGGGAAACGATCAATAATAATTTACCGAACTTAATGAAGAGCTTAAAATACTTGGAAGAAGGGGATTGCTAAAGACAAACGAGCAGAATAAAATCCACTTTCGGAATCAATTAGTATTACAAAGCCTCAACGTTAAAAGAGCGTTGATTTAAAAATTAATGGAGACAGCAGCGATCGTGAGTACAAATTTTTTCTGCCAATTAGCTAACACGCAGCATTTCTGATCGTTTGAATTAATCCATTCCGCGCCCGTGGCGTTCTCGAAACGACCCGATCTTCACCCCGCGCGCAGTGCACCACCACCACAATTTGCACACAGAACCGGAACCCGCAACAACATGGGGGCCGTTTTGCGGTTTGTAACATAATTTGTTCATCCAGCCGTGTCATGCTGCCCACGTAGAGCGCGACACGCGAATGCACCACGACCGATCGTCCGAGACAGTCCATGCACCGGGGCGGCCGCCGCCCCCGGGAGTCACCCGAACCGACTGTGGGAGTATTAATTGCATCAATCCGATCGTTCGCGCAGAGCACCGCCTTTTTGTTTGGTGCGTAGGAATACTAATTACTGATTGCACTGAGCGATCAAACTCGGGTTCGGGTGCATCAGAAACCGCTCACAGAAATGCGCGCACGTGTCACGAAAAGCACTCACGACGGATGGGAATATGCACCTTCACACACTCCGGGGCACGTCCGGCCGTCGGGAACTGCGTCGCGTGAGGTGGTCTCGAAAGCACTCGCCAGCAACAGCATCAGCAGGAGGGATCGCTCCGTACGCCGCCGCCGGGTTCAAGAAACTGGTCCAAGTCCAAGGAGAAATAAATCGAGAATGAATTTTCAATGCCAAGGCTTACGGAATTTATAGAGAAAGCCGCGATAGGACGCTACGCGTCGACCGGGCAGCGCCTCTCCGGTGTGCTCCGATGCTCCAGCGCTGCATGTGTATGTGTTGGTGGGGTTGCGAGAGGTTTGTTTGCTTTTCCTCTTTCTTGCGCCCCATTGCGGGGAAAGGGACCCATCCGTTGCGCGGCCTGTGGCGCCCCACGAGATGCTGAGATTGCGGCCCGAAGTTCGTCGCTCTCGCCACTGTCACTACCCGTTTCACTCACTCCAACGGACGGATGCCGCAGAGTGACTGAAAGAGCAAAAGAGAAAGAGAGAGGCAGTGATAGAGAGAGAGAGAGTGAGTGTGAGAGAGCGTTGATCGCGTCGAGAGAAGGTGGAGAAATAAGACCGAGCGAGTGAGTGAGTGAGAGAGCGAGAGAGGGAGTCGGTGCGAGAGAGAGCGAGACGGTAGAGAGAAAGTGCATTGTACAGCCAGATGCTGCCGTTGCACTCTCGGGGCGCGAGAACTGCACCACCTCGCGAGTGCAGCAACACTGTCTGCCGGGCGTCGATGGCGTTGGTCAAAAGTGGGATCTGTTTTCGAAAGAATGAAAGAATTTCATTTAATTCACAAATGGCGAATGTAATAAAATTAAACTAAATTGAATTAAATTGAAGCAACAAACTGTAATTCCTGATTTACTTCACAAACAGCGCAAAGAAATTATCCTGACAAGGACCTTGACTATGGACTAACATCATCTCCTAGAGACCGTCTGAATTATGCTTATTTGCAGGAGCAGAGGTTGCTGTGATCGGAAGTTGCAATCATTTTCTCATTTTCGGTTTCGAAAAGATGTGGAAATAACACTGCTAAGACTTTCTTTAATGAGGTCGTTTAACACATGACCTGAAAAATGTAGGGTCTAAGCGGGAAAATGGAACACTGTTTTTCTGGTCAACGTTGGATTTATTCATCAACATCTCCTTCAAAAGCCACACAATAATCCCTTCCCCGCTCTAATATTTCAATGTCACTTTTGTAGAATGTTTTGACTTTTGCCTCAAAGTAGGCTTCAGTTTCAGCCATAGCTTCTTCATTCGAGCGAAATTTTTTACTGGTGAGCATTTTTATGATGTCTGTTAACAGCCAATAATGAAAGGAGTTTTCTCATAGTCAACACTTCTGACTGCGTTCGCTACGTTTAGCTGTCATCTATCGCAGCAGTCGCGAAAATGGAAGTTGAAAATCGTGTTGAAGAAAGGACGCCAATCTACGTGTGATTTTTGAGTTTGCATAGCAAAGTATCGTCCCTGAATCGGCACAGTTCGGGCACTCGTGCGGGTAACCTTCAGCATCCATCCGACGACAGCGAACCGTTAGGTCGTTCGGCGAAGAAGTCAACCGAATACACGGCCCTGGCGCAAAGCAAGAAGGTAAGTGCCGGTAGCTCCATGAAGCTGCATGCCCGCCGTGTTAACGTTTCTGGAACCTTTGTGAGATGATTTATGATTCACTCTCTCTCTGCACTGCCCCCTCTACACATACCCCTCGAGGAGGGCCTCGGCGTTGGGGCTGATTGCGAGCAGCCACGAATCCAGGCCATCGTGATCGAAACCGAGAGCGACTCCTCAAGGCAGGGAGTCCGGAGGCTCACTTCCAGCTTAAATAGCTAAACAAACAAACAAACAAACGGAAGAAAAACACCAACGACAGATGACCCTTTCTGGTGGGCGCCGTGCCGGCCCGGGTCGGGCTGCGGCGGGAACTTTCCCTCCTGTCATATTATGTTGGTTTATATGCGCGCACCCAGTGCGCGTTATGTTTATGCATAACGAGGCGCGCGATCTACGATTGATATCGCGCGCAGAGAACGACTCCGGGGCCGGGGCCGGGGCCCAGCGAGTTAATTGCGTTTCGAAACGATCTTCAACTGCTTCAAATCACACCATGTGGCTACTGCACAGCAACTACCAAATTGGCGATCCTCGATCCTCGGCTCCGGCTCGATCGTCACGACGAGGAGGCCGGACGTTGTGACCGGTTCGGTCTGTATCGTGTTACCACCAAGGGGGCAAAGGTATGAGAGCCATCGAGTGTTCTAGTACGCGTGTGTGTTCGAGACGGGACTCGATCCCGGGACTTCTGCAGTCCCGAGGGGCCGATGCACATTTCTCGTTGCACTTTCCCGCAGCGGCAGCGGTTCATTGCACCCGCGCGAGACACCGGGCACCGTTTGACAGCTGATCACGTTTGGCGGTTCGCCCTTTTCTGGACCTGAGAGCGGTTCCCGTTGGCCGCCGTGGGATAAGGGGCCGCCAAGTTTCACTTTCCATCGCACTCGGTTCCATATTGGAGTGTGGCCGTTCCCGGGCGACCGTGTTTGCCGATGCTACAGGGTGCATCCGAACTGGCTTCATCCCTGGTGGAATTTGAATAGGAAAATCCTTCATCATCGTCACCGACCGGTTGTTAGTTTTTTAATCTCACAGCTCCGACTAGTCGGGTCAGAAATTGATTTCATAAATGTTTAGCCATCCTGCGGCGAAGGCCACCCTATGCTCGATTCCCGATCTGTGGGAGCATCTGGCGGTGGACGAAATAAATAAAATGCAAGCGATCGGAATCACGTGGGCAGAATGCAATGCGTGCGCCAACGAGTAGGGAGAAAGTGCTGCTAGCTTGTGGGCCGAAGGGCACAGCATCGCAACGCAGGCTAACGGCAGTCCCGAGTCTGGTTGCGTTTTTCACCATTGCATTGAACAGCCCGGGATGTGCTGAATAATTAACCAGATGTGGCCAGCGTGTAGAACTTTCTTCAATCATCCTCCGCTCCGCTCGGATGAGTTTGGACTGCCGGGCGCCCATTGACGTTCAATCAGCGCGCTGCCATCGCGGTTCTGTCTCGGTAATTAGTTTCCCGTTCCGAAGGGGCGCACAAACACAGCACAGCGATTCCCGATTCCGGAGAAAGTTTCCAGAAAGCGCTGGAAATGCACTCGACAGCACCAGCACAATGTTCATTAGACGACACACGCGCCGCCGTTGTTTGTAATGGCCTCCCGGGGGGCCCCGGGGGGCCCCAGAAGGGGCGACAGCATAATCGCTCGAGTCCAAAGGGTATTGCCCTCGTTGGGCGTCGGGAGTGACGTTTCGCAGCAGCACCAGCCCCGATTGGGATTTTCGGACCGCCGCCATGACGGCGCAAAATGTGATCGCGATCGCCGCGCTTCGAAGAAGTCGAAAGTTAATCATAAAATTGCTGAGAAATTGGGCTACAATAAGGCAAAAACAAAGGCAATCTCAAAAAGCCACCGTCGGAGCAATCTTGGGCAAGCAGCGATGCCTCCGAATTGGTTATTTGCTTGTGTTTCTGGCTCATTACTTAAACCTTGGCACCTTCGATTCGCGAAGAAACACTTTCAATTTCAATCGATTTGATGGCCATTAAACAATGGCCCATCCACAGTCGATCATCTGCCAGATGATCGTTTGTTTGATTTGTTGTCAGTTGTTTGTGCCGTAATTAGGTGAATGGACACAACAAAAAACCCGCCAACTGCATACGGCTAGGGCCCTGAAAATGGTTGATTTGACTGCACGCATTGATAAATCGTTCAATTTTTCCTTATTGCTTCCGTATGATTGTGGAAGCTGCCTTTTGCTGCATCTTGGCTTGGCCCGATGGACGATCTATTAAAAAATCGATTTATTTTCCCGATTCCGAATCGGTCGACGAAGAAGAATTCGTTTTGTTGCCGGGATGTGACTCGGCTCAGCACCGTGATGGCGGATGGCGGTTTGTTTTCTTATTATCTCTCCCCTATTTCACGGTCCGAAGATTAATCGAGCTATGCAAAGGTGTTGAAACGTCAATTAAGATTAACCGACGATAAGTGAATTAATCGTTTCGTGGCGGTAAGCCGTGGCCTCGGTCAGGGAGCTTTCGTTTCCAGGCCGAAACACTGTGTCTCACGCATCCTGTCCCGTCCCGAGCGCATCTTAATTTCCCCGAAAGTAGCCATTTGGCAGGCGGAAGCTTCGAAGCCGTTAGGATAAGAGAAAATGTTTAATGCCTCCCAGTTTTGTATTTTTTTATGGTATGAAGAGCCCGACGATCGGCTAAGCAAAAGGGTGAAACCAATTTTGCGAGCTCGAAAATTAATTGATCCTCACAAGCAGGCGATGAGGCGATCGCGTCGTGTGTGAGGTATGCAAATGTGGCAGCTGATCGACCCCCTCGTTGGGCTGTTGTTTTAGGAATCGGTGCTTTAATTTTATGATTATGGTTGACCCCCACGTCGGGGCACATCTTTCACTTCTGATTAAGAAAGAAGGCACGGAACCGGAGTATGTGTCCGCTCAGAGCTTACGAGCGCGAAGACGATGCAACACCTTAAATCAACGCTCCAAACAGGGGAAAAGTTTTCTTTCTCGACCACCGGCCACTTCCTGCCGGGTATTGCATGCGAAGGATGAATTTTTGCATAGCGATTCCTGATTTTTATAAATTGCGTTTTCTAGCGAAGTATTTTTCCGGGTTTCTAATGGCCTCGGGATCGCTTCGGGATTTCCGGTGCAGCTCCGGCGACGCCACTGGTGCCAATTGGCGATAAATATCCGCCCGAGGGAGGCGGTGGTTTCTTCTTCCTTCAACCCGCCATTAGAGTGGTCGGTTGAGAAACAAAAGCCAGCCCGGGGACCCGGGGTTTCACCGGGGCCACAATTAGATTTGTGTCCAGGAGAGATTCCGAGAGTTCGGGGGGAAAAATCGTAAGAAAAAGGTTAGCTCGGTACATAATAGGTATTATCAGCGATCCGCGGCCGGACCGAGCGGAGCATCATTAAAGGTTACAATAGGGACGGGTTTAGGTTTTTCGGAACGCACACGCGCTGCAAGTAACGAGGTCCGCGGTCCACTCATTTCCTGCTCGTCGCTCATATGCTCGCAGGGGCTTGGGGCTCATTAGGTGGCCTCCCTGAACCCCCGTCGGCAGCGGCAACCAGATTCACTTTCTGGCGTTAAACTTTGTTGCCCCGTAAAAGGCAGCTCCTTCGCACGCCATTTGGCCCGCCGTCGCCGCCGCCGCCGACGATGCCAGTGGGCCATTTCACTTTCACCCGAACACACGCATGGCGCACACGGGCCGCTCCGAGCTGGGGAGAACATCTTGCCGGGGACGACGACGACTTCGATGAAGCCAAAGTTCGCCATTTCCCTTTTCCATGTTCCATCCCATACGGTGATGCGCGCACCGGCCCTTCGTAGGTCAAATTGATTTCCAATTCCGAAGGGCTCAAGCGAGGCCTCTCCATCTGTCTGTGCTGGAGACCGTCTTGAAGGTGTCAGATAATCCCTTGACGGTGACGCTCGTGACGCTCGTGAGGAGAATGGTTCCTCTAATAATTGTGCAGCAGATTGCCTTTTACCTACCGATCCGCTTACAGAAGGTTTACTCAGGCTTGTCGACCGGTTTTCGAACGGAAACTTGAGAAGCTTCGAAAGCTAAATTTTGTTTCACAAAACAAAGCCCTTCTTAGGGGAGAAATTTGAGTTGCGTAAGCTTTAGCATACCGGCTGGTGACCGCAAGACGAATTACATTGTCGCATGTGTGTGTTCTGCCGGCGGTTTACGATCCTGCGGGAGTTTCTCCTGCCTTTACAGCCGGGGCAGTGTCCGACTAAAAGCCACCATTTGGGTTTACGACGGACCAGTTGCACTGACCGACTTCGCAAGGAACCTGTTGATAATGTAACATTGTGATGCATAAATATTTCTGTCCATAATCTTAATCCTGCACTAAAGCTTAATAAATATTCATCGCGTTCGGTCCACAATATTTGGTCCATTTCGGTCAATAAATGCAAAAATATGCTTAAATAGGTAGATCAGCTTACAAAAATGTGTATCGTTCCAACCCGTCCGTTTCTCGAAAGCGACCACACTTTCGGAAGGCGGATTAGGATTCCCGGCACAGGTCTCCGTAGCGGAATGGCGACTCACCGCACCAAAGGAGCCCTTTGTTGATCTAATGCAATCTCTGTTGGCTTAGGTTGCCAAGCGACGGCGGCCGCCGGCTAACTTAATTGCTTGTTTGGTCACGCGCTGACCTGAGAAGATGTTGCGCTGCGTCAGTCGGGACGGGTGCCCTTTGCCGGCGCCCCGGTAGGAAGTGTCCAACGCCACGGAAAGGGAAATCTGGGAAAAAGTGAAACCCCATGTCCCGGGCGCGCGCGCGTGTGTATGTGTTAACCTTTCGCGTGTACATATCGATTGCCGGTTTGTGTCCTCGCGCGAAGCACTCGGGCCCCCGGGTTGGCCATTGGCCAAGGTGCCAATGAATGGATGGTACAAATTGAAATTTCTCTCCACCGAAATGGCCATCCTCACTGGCGCAGGCGACGGATGCGGTTTGGCAGGGCCCCTCCGGTGTTGTGTTGGCGATGGCATTTATTTTCCACGAAACATGGCATAAGCTTTCCTCTCCTCTCCCTTAATCCGTTCGCGGTTCGCGCGAACGTTTCCCTTTCGGTGCCACGGCACGGTTGCGGTTAATGAAAAGTTGTAGCACCCCCACCGCCTGGCTGGCCACCGAGGAGATTGGCTCGTTAGAGGCCAAGAAGCGTCTCTCGAGACGCTCAGCCACAGCGAGCGGTTCGGTGCATCGGTTCGTCGCACATCGAACCCGTTGACCCATTTTCAGGCCGCCCGCCGCGGATCCGGATCCGGCACCGTCCGTTTGTCGGTGCATCTCGCAGGGTCTCGGTTCGTTGCTCTCCGCTGCCCTCCACAGTCGTCATCCGGACCTAAATATAAGTTGTTTTGGTCTCCTTTTTTTCGGTGGCATACGGAGTCTGACATTGAAATAATAATAGATTAGCAAACAATCGATTGCGGTTAGTGAAAATGGCCCGTCCCACCCTGACTTGTGGCCGCATTCCAGACACTCGTCGGGGCTTTAACCACGGGATACGGGGCTGTTTTGAGGTTAGATTCAAATTCACTGCCACGTGAAGCGCTTTGGAGTTCGGGCCGAACTTTAGTCAGCCTTCGAATCAGCAGCTTGTGTTGGTCGGAAAACGGAATTAATTGAATTGTTTATTTTATCGTTTTCCGCAACGACCCCCGGTGGTAGGAAGCAACTCAATAACTCACCTGTTTAACCCGTTCCAATGCACTACCCGTCTGAAGGTCGGCCTTACAGTGCAGTGCAGTGCGTTAATTCGCTAATACATAATTCCAAGCCGTTCCGTCCGCGAGCATTAAAAACTTGTCGTCTGGGAGACAGGCTGTCTCCATGGTAACCACGTTCGTGCTCTATAAATCACCTCCATGAGGCAGGCAATTTGCTGCCCATTGACAAGAGAGGATCGAAGCGTCCGAAGCGGTTACTAATTAGTCGAGGCAACTGTTTGGTAAACACTCCGAAGGATAACTGACAGATAAATAACCTCGTAATGACGTTTCCCGGCGACCGGTGCGCAGTGGAAAAAGTGAAATTAAATATTGCCGTTTTACGATCGGCAGTCAGAGTCTGTTTTATGCCTCCTCCAATGCTTTTATGGAACGGAAATATATTGCTTACTAATTGTCGGTGGATAAGTGAGAGTAAAAACACAAGCCGAACCCCATTGCGGATGCTTCGGTGGCAATAACGGTTCCCGTTTGGGGGCTTCACTAAAATCGCTAATGAATTCATCGACGAGCTGAACTTCTAACAGACGGAACGGAGCATTCATTAGCCTTTCGACCGCCCTGGCCTTGATGATCGCTTTAACCGATACACGAGCCCCAAGGGTAAACAAAACACGCAGGTTAGTTGGTATAAGGGGTTGAGTTTTATTGGAGCCACAGCACCACAACACAGTCTTCTGGGGAGAATGAGATAGTTTTTCAGGACGGACGCCACATGTTAGGCCCGATCCGAAGCCGGCCATTTTGTTTCTAGTCAGTCTAGCTCTTCCGGTGCGACAATCGCACGGTAGCTCGAGCTCGGTTGCTGCTGCTCCATCGAAGGTTGACTGGCCAGGGCGTGACTCGATCGGGTGGCCACGGCCGTTGTTGGTGGCTGTGCAGCTGCGCATGGTGTCTCCACCGGTTCCCTGGGGCGATCCTCGATGGGTTGTGCCGCGGAACCCAGTAGTACATCGCTCAGAAACTGGGAGCCTCGCTTCAGACACAGGCCCACGGTCATCAGGATGGCTTGCACGAACTGGCGTTGGGCACGCAAAATCAACTTCAACCACTCGGGCCGCTCGCGACGTGGCCTCCGGGGTCGCTCCGAGTGGCTGCTCCGGTGGTGATGGCTCCTTCGCGAGGAGCTTGAACGGTGCGACGTATCAACCGCATCCGACGATGGCCTTGGGCTGCTGCTGTCTCGGCTGCCATCTGGGCTGTGGCTTCGGTGATGTCTCCGGTAACCCATCGCGGAACCGCCTGGTTTAGCACCACAATCTCACACGTTTCACTAACCTGCACTAGACTAAGGCTACGACTGAGACTGAAACGCGCAATAAAGCAACCCGCTTCGGAATCGCAATTCACATCGCGGTCTGTGGTGGGAAGTCGGCATTGTGGAACACACGGCTGGGTACACCATTACCAACGCACCGATCACACCGCTGTTGTGATCGTCGTGACCCAGGGGGTTTGTGTTGCTGCTGCTGCTGCTGGTGTTAGTGATGGCAGACAGTGACGATCAACCCCTACAGAACTTCTTCGACACCCGATGTTGTTTTGACCATGAAATTCTACCGCAAAAAAGCTTGAGCATTTCGAAAGCGAGAGGACGAGGCGCGAGTTTCGAATATCTCGAGCCCCACCTGGGCGCCCGTGAACCGGTTTGATTAGGTTTCGGGTGCTGGCAGATCGTCCGATCGAGAAGGTC
This sequence comes from Anopheles bellator, assembly GCF_943735745.2. Taxonomy (NCBI): domain Eukaryota; kingdom Metazoa; phylum Arthropoda; class Insecta; order Diptera; family Culicidae; genus Anopheles; species Anopheles bellator. The sequence goes on along the minus strand of NC_071285.1, from coordinate 57,771,031 downwards.
AGGACGGGTTGGTGATGTGGATGTCGAACGGCAAGGTTGTCACCATCACCCCGGGCTTCAAATAGTTTTCGGGCGATCGATTCGGTTCGATTCGCACACACTTTGCCAGCGGACAGGATATCGAAGGGTAGCCTAGCCCGTTAATGCTCGCCCGGAGAAAGTTCGCACATTTCGCTTTCCGTTCCCGTCGAAGTTGCGGACCGAAATCACATAACCATTTCCGGCATGCCATCGATTAACCGTCCGATTCGGGGGGAAGATATTGGAAATTAGTCCCGTTCGGAAGACATTTATCGGTTCGTTTGGAGATTTCGCCACCGCCGCCGTCGAATCGATACGAAGAATTAAGATGTGCGAGTGCCGCGACCACGCGCAGGAAGTTGTAAAGCATGTCAATCATCCCCGTGGTAATCGGATTGCCCAATCCGAATAATGTTCCGTACTGAACACAATAAATGGAGATTGAAACTAAAATAAACCCTTCAAGAATACTGCCCACCGGTGCGCAGTAATACTTTCTCTTTCGTTTGCGTCAATTATTAGCATAGCAGAAGGAGACAAAAAACGCTTTTAAACAGCCTACTTTATGTCGGTTCGCAGACCATTTCACCGGCGTGTGTTGGGATCGAATAATCAGAGCACCCCGTCCGTTTATGCGCTCCGAAAGTGGGCCCGACGCATGGCGGGGCACCATCACATGGCGGGGCACCATGGCGGCGCCGCCAAACAATGGGAAAAACAAAAACATATGATTATCATTTTCACAACCCGTGGGCGCCCCGATAGGTCAGGGAACCGGCCGGCCGGCCGGTCGCCGCACAGTTTCCATTAGCGGTTCGTTCGTGGCCACGCTCCTGTGGTTGGCCGCAATACACAAAAAATCCACACAGGAGAGGAGAATGGCAAACGGAGCGTTTCGTGAATTTCTTTTTCTGTTTCGTGAAGACGTTTGTTTGCTTTTCTAATCGATCGGAACGAAAGTCACGCGACCGCCCCGGGGGTTTGTTCGGTTCTTTTTCGGTTCCCTTCGTGACTTTTCCGTGATTGAAATGCACCGATGATGATTCCCGATTAGTGTTGATCCCGTTTTGATGGGACACGTTTAACAGCACAACATAAATTACCTTTGCAGTAATAATGATCGTACCGCGTGGAACCGCGATGTCCGGTTTGGTGCGCAATGAGCTGAGGCTGGCGCATGAAACGAGTTTTCTTAATACCGGGTCGAGCCGAGTGTCATTCCGGCAAATGGGAGCGATTAGGTTGCCGCAGCGGCCGATCACTCGCGGAGTAGTCCATAATCCTGGGAGCTGGGATTTTTCGCATAATGAAGCCGCTGGGTGGGCTCGAACCGGCGTGTGCACCGCGATTTGCCAAGGCGTTGACAGCGTAAGGCACTCTAATTTACATACATTACAGGGCGGTCAGAAGGCTCGTGCGATCGTGAAATGGAAAGGGTGCCATCATCGCCGGTGCTTTCGCCGTTTTCTTTCCCGCGGGGCGATGGCTGAGTGATTCGACGTTAAGTGAGCGCAAATTGGCGGCCATTGTGTGGCAAGGTCCTTCGGTGGCCGTCGAAGGAAATTGCCGTCCATCATTAGATTATGCTAATATGTACACGCCGTGATCGCTTCCCGCTCCACGGCCAGCCGATCCACGATCATGGATGCGTGTTATGATTGAGCTATTAAAAGCAAATAAATAGCGGAAAAATGTAACGATCGTGGCGATATTGTATGACACACTGTCAACATCATCCGGCAACATTGATTAGCTTTGCATACGCTCGCTGAAACATTGTGTGTTAAGGCTCCAATTAAATGGCTCCTGGAGGCGTGCTTTTCAGGAGAAAAGCTGTTCCATATGGATGAGCCGGAGCTGTTCCGTTTGCCCCAATCAATTACCGTTGCCGGAATGTTGTATTAATAAATTAGTCGCTAAACACAGTGGCCAGTAGGTGAACTTACTTACGCATGGCCTAAAGCAGACTGCGTACTGCTTCCCGAAGATGGTCATGGGCCAGTATCTTTAGAGGGCAGGGTAAGATTGATTAATGTCTTCTTCGGGGCCCACAAGGCGATGGGTGCTGCCGCTCGCCAGTGCCACGCCACGGCTGATGTAGTCTTAATTTTGTTTTAATTTATTAGCCCTATTAGACCTACTGGCACTGCTCGGCTGGGTGTCGTTTTTACGCCACATGACCGTATAAGCCTACACGCGCTGGATGTGGAATTCGCACCAGCAGCCGGCGGCTCCTGCGTTAGGCAACCAGCAGCCGCCAAAGATCGTGGCCCGCATCCGATAAAACCCGTTCCGTGGTGCCGGGGCGACATTCAAACACTTTTACTTGATCTTGAAAGTTCATAAAATCCGAAAGCGAAATTTATTTTCGCTCGTCCCAGCCTACACCGCGCCGGAGTGTGGCCCAGCCCTGAACGCATGTCGACCGTTTGATGGGCCGGCAGGTTTCTTCGTTTTAATTTCTTTATCAACTCCCGAGGTGCTCCGAGGCTCGTTCAAAGAGTTTCCCTCCGCCTCGGAGGGCTGATCAGCCTTCACGTTCGTGGAAGTGAATCTGTTTCGCGGCTCACGGAAGGTAGCAGCGCACCACGCTTAGAAATCGTCCAGAGTGACTGCCCGGCAGCTGCGGCGGAAGAAGAAGACACAAAATTGCTTCCTAGGCTCCGGGGCTTGGCCACCCCGATTGAAGTAATAATCTATTACCCGGCACCGGCCCCGAGTGGCCGGAGCGAATTGATTAAGTCGTCGAATTTGCGACCTCTGATCCTGCGGGAAACCCCCTCCCGCCGGGGTGTCCGGCGGGTATGACGAATGACGCACAAACGGATTTCGGTGCCCGGAACCGACGACTCGCTCGTCTGAAAGTGATCGGCACGACCGGGACGGAGCGAAAGTGAAACTTGTTTCCTTTCAATCTCCCCGGGGGCGCTCCTGGCGGCCACCCTTCGGGGTGGACGGTGTAATCAATTTAAAATGTGGGGCTGATCACCGGGACAGGTCGGAACAAGGAGCGAAGCGAACGAAACAGAATCTCATCCTTAACGCTGACCAACAGAACGTCAAACGAACGCGGGACCGAAACTTTCACAAACCCACGGGCCACGGGCCACTGGGTTGTCGACAACCGAAAGGTAAATGCCGAAATTTATCGGCTCTGATTAGGAGAGCAGAGTGGTGCTTTGCGGTCCCGCTATCTCGGACCGGGAAACGAGGTGAATATTTTTGCATACATCTCCTGGGTCACAGTGGCCAGTTCCCTCTCTTGCGGCACTTCACTACCAGGCGCTGACCTTGACCGCAATTCGAGCTGAAAGCCCGTGGTTGCCACGCGACCTTATGCTGTTTCATTTAGAGTTTATTTAGTCTGGTGAGAAGCATGTAAAGTCAGTGATTTTATTGCTGGTTTTTGTCGACCGAGCCGATCGCGGAGGTGATCAATAATTTGAATACCAAGATTTGGTGTGTGATCCGCCGAATGTTCTGTTCGAATTGGGTTCTTTGGCATCTTTTTGGATTAGATTGAGATGAAGAACCTCAATGTAATCTAATCGAGGAATTAGACTCTTTTGGGCGTCAAGCTTGCCTTCGTCGCCCCCGTAAACTACAAATTAAATTCAAAGGGTCGGTTACGGTGTCCCGGATGTCGGAGATCTTGGCGGAGACTAGAAATGAAATGGTGTAAGCCTGATGAAGGACCCCAGATCGGGAACCCGGGAGTCCATTAGAAGGGGGGGCCCGACATTAGCATAAATAACATCGGCAACAACCGGCGTGTCCCCCCGAGGACCGCGTGTGGGTGACTAAATGCTGCAAATGAATCCACTGCGAGTTCGGGCCGGGCGAACGGGATGGTAATGTTCCTGTTTCGACCCTTTTCGCGGCGATACTTTCCAGAAGTGCAGCGGAAGCCCCCCGCCGGGCTGACGATGAGGTGAAAGTAGCGATAAATCAATGCCTGGCTGCTGCCGTTCCCTGTTGCTCTAAATTGCAATTGATCCCTGGACGGCGGCGAGGCCATCGTTGAACGAATTCTAGTTAGCTTCGAAACATTTCGGATACGTTATTCGATATGTGCGCTGCTGGCTCGGTCGATGGTCATTACTGGAAATGAATGCAGTCGTTCTGTTACTTTTTTCGTGTTCGACCGAACAACTGCCGGTGCGTCCTGGGAAAGTGACCCTTAAAAGCCTCGTGACATAGTTTTCCGGCGCTGGGAGGCTGGCGAATCCCGTCGCTCGTCGAGCCTTCGAGCCGAGCCTGTAGAGGCCTTCCTCTATCGATGGTGAGGCGTGCAGAGTGCAGACTGCATTATCAGCTACCCGAAATCGGGTGAAATTTATCATCGCAGCCCTATCGGGCTCATCCATCGTAACACAAACCGGCCGTGGCTGCAGCGTGGCGCATCGTGCACCGTGCCGGGGGGTGTGGGTGATGAGGCTGCGCATGAAATATGAAACGTCATGTTTATTTATCTGAATAATTTATAATGATCTCCCTTTCGCCCGCGGGCCCTGGAGATGGTCTATTTTCAGGTGCATGACAATGTGATTCGCCTGACCTGATTGGGTCATGTTCATCTGCTAATGGAGCCCGGATTCTTTACCTTTCCCGTACCGACCAGCATGATCGCGATGCTTTGGAAACAGTGGTTTTGGAGGCCAACGGTCAATCCGGAAGTTTTTTTTCTAAAGGTCACCCTAGAGGCGTGCTATGTTTCTAAGACCTCCCGAGCCTCTCTTTGTATGGCCGGCGAGATAATTCTTCGTAGTTTATGTATGCCATACGTTTCGGCAAGCATTTGGCAATCCATGTCCATCCTAGACCTGCTCGTAGCGATTTCCTAGGATGGCATCGTGCGACGATACGCAGCGATGTCAGGGTCAACAGGTGGCAATTTGGCTAGGGGATGATCCACTATGGCTGCGAAATGTTGGGCAAAAACCCGCTTTAAAGCGGGTGGAAGGCTTTCGCCAGCAGCGATCAACAAAGATCGCGAGGGTCGCCACAAGCGGGAGATCCACTTCAGCATCGATCGGTCGATCGAAACCGGCGCCGACGATTGATGTGTCTCTTTTGGGGCACCAAATTATGCAGCAAAATGGAGAAACAAGAAACCGGCTAGGCTGGCCCTGCGTTCTGTGACCCGCTCCGCTCCGATCTGGTCTAGTATGACAGTTTTTTTTTCGGCACTCGGCAGCGTGCCTCGTCTTCATCGATCGAAGCGATACCAGACCGCGAAGGCTTAGCGAATCGCGCATTATAATACGGGTGCGTGTTTCGCAAGCCCGTGTTTAGTAGATCCTTTTTTTGGTGTGTTTTGCCGATGAGCCTCGGCACGGGTTGATTGTATAAAACGTGGCTCGTCGGAACGTTACGGTATCAGTTGGCGGCAGGACTTTCTCATCATCAGAGCACAGCATCGGAGCAAAGCTTCCCGTTCAGTAGTTCAGTCCTCAGTCTCAATCCGAAACGGCCGAAATGTTTCGACAGTTGGTGAGTACTCCTCCAGCGTTCCGGCGAGGATTCAGCTTGTGGCCGCCTTTCGGCAACCATCCGTCCCGTGGGTGACTGATTTTGTGATGAAGTAATTCGCATTTTTTCTCGCGCCCTCGAACCTTTTGCTAAAGAAAATGTGACTAACTTCCTCGCAAAACCTACCTACCAGCAACGCTTCAACCCGATGGCCACTGTCTCGGTTTAGCAAGTTGAAGGAGTAACGCAGCCCATGTTTGTTGTTATCCCGTTTGCAGTTCGCCGTAGTGCTGGTGGTTGCGATCGTGGCGGCAGATCGGCGATCACCCCGTGGCGGAGGTGGTGATGATGCTACGGCCGAAACGTTGTCCGAAGATTTCGTGGTCAACCCGGACGGTTCGTACACGTACAACTACGAGACGAGCAACGGGATCAGTGCGTCGCAGGCCAGCAGCGATGGCACGAGCGTGAACGGCAACTTTGCCTACACCTCGCCCGAGGGCGAGCGGATCGAGATCGTGTACGTGGCGGACGAGAATGGCTTCCAGCCGCGGGGGGCCCACCTGCCGACGGAGCCACCGGCGCCCGATCACGTGATCAAGATGCTGGAGGATCTGCTGGCCAGCCCGCCGGACGGTACCGATATTCAGTCGCTCGAGGAAACCCTGAACCGGCTGCGCGCAACGCAGGGTTAGGGGAGCCGACCCGGCCAGACTCGATCAACTAGTTAAAATAGGTGTACAATGCTTGAACAAATAAAACCTCGCCCTATTGCGTGGCATGTGATCTAACATAGAGCGCATCAATCGATCATCGGAAAAGGCAAAAAAGGGATAGAAAACACACACCCCATCAGCGGTGGGGTGCGGCGGGCTCGTCCGGGAATTGAACCCGGGACCTCTCGCACCCGAAGCGAGAATCATACCCCTAGACCAACGAGCCACACGAAACAATAGATTGCCGCCGGCGTACAAAAGTGGACCGGCTGGACACGGAGCGTGATTCGAAAGTGATCGCGATCGCGCTCGAAAATGAGTCTCCCCTCCTGTTGTTCACTCGGTTGCTTGCTGTTAGGCAATCGTAAATTGGTTGAATTGTGGAAAGCATCAGGCAGTTGAAGATGATTAATTGACAATAATTTTCTAGTTAATGTTTTCGACAGTTTAACAGCGGTAACGAAATTCAATTAGTCTACTTATTCACTACATAACAACAACCGATCAAGAGGATGACGATGATTTCGTGGGATGGATTCGCAAGATGATGAAAGCGTACTGCTTCTTTTGCTTAGTGTTGGCGCAGCCGGGTGATCGTAGCATCGAGAGCCTCGAGGCTGAAGTCCTTCTGGTCCTTGGGTGGGTTGGCGCGGATCTGCTCCAGAGTTTTGAACACGTGCTCCGGAGTGGGTGGCGGCGTCGGAAGGTGATCACCCTGCGGCCGGAAGCCGGCCTCGTCGGCGACGTACGTCACACGGTGCAGGACACCATCGGGACCGGTGTACGAGAAGGCCCCGTTGGCACTGTGGCCACCGAGGCCCTCCTCGTGGGCAGCGATTCCGTTGCTCGTCTCGTAGTTCCAGTGGTAGTGGCCATCGTCCTGCAGGACATTCTCGTACTTGAGGATCGTGGCGTGAGCCTCTGGGTTCTGCTGATGATCAAGAGGGCCTGCGGCCACGACCACGATCAACCCTACGATGGCGATCACGAGACGGGACATGTTTTCAGTTTGATTTAATTTGTGCCGGTCTGGCCACTAATGAATTGACGATGACGGATGATTGAGTGCAACTGATGCTGACAACTGGTCCAGTTCTCTAATTTATACCCCTAGTTGCCTCTTTGCAGCGTCCGTTTGCTAGGACACACGTGCAGGACTCCATCTTATATCGATCTCTCGATCTGCGTAACGTCCAAATGAAACACGTGTGTCAGGGCCAAGGTCAAGAGCTATGGTTTTGGGCGGCAACGATCGCTCTCGTCGATCGAGTCGATTGTGTAAACTTTGAATATCGCCTGACCTAGTGCGCGTGCCGCTCGTTGCTAGGTGTTGAACTAGTTCGGGACCCGCCCGACCCCGGGTCAGACTTTCAATTCCTTCATTTGATTGCGCGTTTGGCCATCAGTTTATGGTGGCAAATCCACGTCAAACGCCGTTACGACTGATCGAGAGAGAATTATGTGAGCCAAATGGTGAGCTCATTTCTTTCCATGGCTCGCCCCTAATGAATCCTGTCCGTTTGTTTTACGTCCGACCGACCGGCAAATTAATGAAGCAGATACCACGGTGCCGGCTGTTAATGCTGGCCGGAGAAAAATTTAAGGAATGCTACTTTGGTGCACGCGGTGGACGCGCCTCGCCTTGTGCACGACGGGACGTTGTTAGACATGGCGTCAATCTTCCGAGAAAGGAATAATCGTTTTATCACCATTAGAGCGACAGCTCCGGTGATATTGAGGAGATTTAAGTTATTAAGAGATTTATGTTGTTTGCAGCCATGGACAGGGTGATTCCATTGGTAAATGTGTCACGATCCGGTCGTCAATTAGCGCACAAAAGAAACAATAAAGAGGTGAAATATTTTCCGACATTGATTGAAATTGTGTGACTTCAACCCACACGAGGTAGTTTTGCAGGATAATAATCGAAAAGGTCACGATGCTTGAGCCAAATTCGAATGAGGGACTGCAGCACAAAGGGAGTCAATTTAGTCGATTGTCGGCACCTCTCAACGACCATTGTCTTGATTACCCCATTTTAAAGTCCTTCAGCTGACCCCTCGAAGGTGCGCGGATTTGTAAAAGTAAAGTGTCGGCAAATATATCACAAACCGTTTGAGCGGCCGCCAACCCCACCGGACCAAGTGCCCGTACCCGTGTAGGGGCCACTGTTGGCCAATCTAATCACACCTTCAACGTAGCCTCAAGCTAGCCGCCAAAACAATCACTGCCCGAAAGTGTAACAATTTCGTCATCGTCCATCGCCCGGCCAAATCTAACCTTTTGAGGTTAGCAGCATGCGGGTCATATGCGAGGTGGCTGTCCTGTCCTGGATTGGACGTATGCAAAATGCGCATTCCCCGGCAGGGAACTGGCACCGACCTGTAAAGTGGAACTGGCGCCGGTAAAGTATAATTAAAATTCGCCAACTACTGACATTGACCCCGTTCCGACTAGCTTACCGGGCGACAGGTTTGTATGGGCAACATCATTCGACACACCCTGGGCTCTTTCGGGGGTTCGTCGCTTGCTCCAGCGGTCAAGTTTTTCTATTACTACCGCCAAACCCAAGACCCCCAGACTTGGCCGAAAAAGGGGAAGAATGAAGGAAAACGATTCAATGGGCATCAAGTGTCACTGTGCTGGATGTGACCCGTATTGTTGCGATTTTCAGTCGATCGCGAGAGGGAGTGTTCCTAGCCCGATCGGCCTGTCGATCGGTTACCGATCAGTCATAATCTTTTTATTGGCCACCAATCTAGTGTCCTTCCCTAGCCGGCAGCGACAGGGCAGCGATATGACGTAAGCGAAAATATTAAACTAATCTAGTGAACCAATGTGGACGGTGTGTATTGGCGTTGCTAGGTTACGACGCGGTTGCTGTTCGTGTCGGTGGGGACTCCCTCCTTGCGCGAAAGGAGCCCGAAGTCGAGCAAGTGCCGGCACGTCGGCGAATGTGGGGATCAGACCGTACGCTGATTAAAACTGACCTCGTCAATCCTTTGGTGGGTTGATCCTAAAACGCAAGTCCCACCTGATGCAATAGTAACCGACTGTTGGTCGACGCGAAGTCGCCGGCTGTCAGTTGACCAATGGCCGGGTATATAAAGTGAAACGGCCATCGTAAAAAAGCCATCATTCAGCAAGTGTCCACAGGCTCATTACGATCGTCGACTGACTGTCAAATATATTGAACTGAAAATGTATCGTGCGCTGATTGCTACCATCGTCCTGATTGCGGCCGTCGCCGCCGGCCCCCTGGATCACCTGCACCAGCAGCACCCGGATGCTCATGCCACGATCCTGGCGTACGAGAATGTCCTGCAGGACGATGGCCACTACCACTGGAACTACGAGACGAGCAACGGAATCGCTGCCCACGAGGAGGGCCTCGGTGGCCACAGTGCCAACGGGGCCTTCTCGTACACCGGTCCCGATGGTGTCCTGTACCGTGTGACGTACGTCGCCGACGAGGCCGGCTTCCGGCCGCAGGGTGATCATCTTCCGACTCCGCCACCGACTCCGGAGCACGTGTTCAAGACTCTGGAGCAGATCCGTGCCAACCCACCCAAGGACCAGAAGGACTTCAGCCTCGAGGCTCTCGATGCTACGATCGCCCGGCTGCGCCAACACTAAGCAAAAGAAGCAATGTTTTTTCATCATTCACAACCATCGTTGTTACGTCATCCTTCTCATCGGCTGTTGTTTTGTAGTGAATAAGTAGACCATTTGAATGTTCTTATGTTTGAACCACCCTCGTTTTTGCGTTGTAAATAAATCTCACTCCTTTGAAACATACAATTTAGTATCGAGAGCATTGCTTCACCGCACATGACCGCAATTAATCGCCGGAAACCGTTATCCGTTTGACCGCTGATTCACTGATTTATCGGTCAACCTCCGATTCGCAGTCGATTATTTCGCTTTCTTTCGCATTAACTCCACAAAAATTCTTCCGCGGCAAGGTATTGAAACAAAAAGGCCACGGCCGGCCAGGGTGTAAACCCAGAAATCCGCTACCGCGTCGATCGGTAACTGCTGCAGTGACATAACTCATTCGGTGACCCATTTCTTAGACGTTGGTTTCATTTCTGTGGCACCCCCCGGCGAGATAATGGATTACTTCAATTAAGCGGAACGAACATACACGCGCACACGCATGTGGCACCCGGCGTACGCGGCAATTCATTTCCGTTGTCATCGTCGCCCCACTTCGCACAAAGTTATTTTCTCGCGATGCACCGTCGTCCGAAAGAATGTCTTTCGCCGTAGCCCAAAAATTCCTTCCTTGCCCGGGCCAGTGTAGCGATCTGTCGCGAGGAAAAGGCCAGTTCTTTGTCGCTTTGACTTGCGCGACCTGCGTCTGCGTGTAGCTTGTTAGTGCGGGGCACCACGCTGCGAGAGGACCTCGCACTGTTCCCGTTTTGGAACTGATCTGTGGGCTTAACTGTTGGAGCAAGAATGCGAAATCAACTCACTATGTTTGAGCTAATTAAGGCAGCATTGTTGTTAGAGTACTTTGTCGTTTATCACGATTAAACTATTTTTGTTGGTGACAATTTTTCCAACTAATTGTTAGTGCGGGAGCTAATTGACGGTCACATGCTAAGGTGAATCGTTCGTTCAACGTTCTATATATTACACAAAATATACAAAAGGAATGTAGAATTGCTTGGGAAAGTAGAAAATTGAACGACTGGCAGATACAGCGCCTAAATGTATGCAATTGTCTGGCAGCCGATCATCAGGTTTGAATCCGAGCTAAATGGTTGGTTCGAATTTAGACAGCGACTAATTAATTAGTGAATTGAATAAATTAAAAAAGGGAGTTAATTTTAAATAAAACTATTCCTTAAATAGTATTTTCAATTGAGCTCTGTTGGCTTATTGGGCTAGCAACAAGCTCATTTTGCAAGTAGTAATCTACCCTCCAAAACGGGCCCCATTGAACCGAACAAACAGTCTAAAACAAACATTCTTCGCCAAATGTTTGAAGAAATAATCGACCATTTTAAGAAACAGCCCAAAACGGACGTGTCAAATTTTGATTCCTAACGATCGGAATCGAATCTAACTTTCTTCAAAATTCAGGCCGCCATCTATTCATCACTAGTATCAATATTGGGACAGTCGTAAATCTGGCTCGTCATCGTCCCTAGTCTTTCTAGCTGCGAACGGTACGAACAAGAACCAGTTCTCTAGCGTCTGAAACCTCCCGCTGCGATGGTGGTGTAAAAAGGAATGCATTTTTAACGCGCTACTATATTTTGCACGGGTTCGTTCCTTTAACTGCCGTGCGGCCTTTCGAACGCGTGAAGAAGAAAAAACCGTACGGTCAATAAAACTGATTTATGCGAATCAGATCATCGGCGTCTGCTGGACGGCGTGGATTTGTTGATCGATCGAGCAAACACATCCCAGCCGTGGAGCGCAACGATCGTAAACGTGGTGACAGACAGAGTGCTGTGCATTGACCGTGATCGATCGATCTGCTCAAAAACTAATCCCCAATGCTAACTCAATCGCAGAGCTCCCGGTAGCTCGTGCCACAGATCATAATTGGGCAGAGGTCCGGTTGGTGGTGCATAAGAGTGGCAAGGTCGACCCCGATGCTCGTGCGACAGCTTAATTGGATCATAAAGATACTCTTTTTATATTACGCGCGCACAGTGACGGGAGGCCAGCCAAACTCGAGGCTCGAAAACGACTGTTGTTTGCCTGTTTATCTAACCGGAATCCGGTATTGTGAGCGATATTTGGCCCGGTGCTTATCGATCGATCAGTCATTTTCTCGGTGCTGGGACCGAAGTACTGGCCAGTCAATCATCTTCATCTTCCTCCGTAGTATGGGTTTCGATGGCGTTGTCTTAATCGTTTGCCTAAGCTCTTCCTGTTGATCGACAAACAGTGGGCATCGGTTTTATACTCTCGCGATCCCAACGAACCGGATGTGTTCGATAAGTTCAAGGTCCGATTGTCGAGGAGGATCGAACACGGGTTCGGAGTCTCACCTCGTTTTTGGAAATGTGCAAATTGTTATGTGATTGCCGTCGAAGGATCAACCCTTGCATCCGTTCGTCTCAAGATCGCCGTCAGATCTTCTTTTGGGGTGCATACTTTGCATACTATTTTAGGCTCTCAGACATCCCAAATACTAATCAGATGCAATTAGTGCCGCTTGGGTTTCAACTAATCAGCCACACGACACGCCGATGGGTCGATAGATAAGCGACAGAAGCGTGAGGAATTATCGAGGGTCGATCCGAAGATCACTCTTTTTGGGGGCTTACAATCGAGAGCAATAAATTCGCTATATTATTGAGAGCATATCTGCTGCCAACAAGCCAACACGGCCATTTTGGTTCCTTGCGCCAGCCCTGACGACCTGACAGATCCTTCTTCTTGTCCCTGTAATCAACGGAAAGGCCACACCATCCCCTGCCGTTCAAAATTATGAGTTTCCCCGCCACAAATCAAACCCCCCGAAATGGTGGTTGGTTGGACGGATAATGGTCGAAATGTGGGAGCGTGAAAATAAATCCCACCCAAAAGGGGGGGGCCCCATTTTGTATCATTCCGACCCCGAGGGGGTCGCACACTTCACCAATAAAATAATGAGCCCATAAAGTCGATGTTTTAATGACGAGCCGCTAATCGGCGGCACATTTATTTAAATGTACTGCGCCCCGGCCGGATCGGGTTTCGGGGCTCCTACCGGTGACCGCGAGGGATCCTGTGAGAGACCGATCCCTCGAATGGCACGGTCCATCGGAGTACCATAAATCAGGTGTCGTCACCGTCGCACAACCCGTGAAACTGGGCACCTTTGAGCGGTTCGAATGGATCACGGCCTAAGGTCGGTCTCCGTGATTTACGGCCGCGTTTAATCGGTTGGCGGCTAACGAGGAATCGTTTGCGGTGGTCAGGACATAAAATCCCAGGACACTGGTCGGTACTTAGAAACCTCTATTCGTAAGTTTCGATCGCAATTAGCGATTTGAGAATATTTGGCTTCATTTTAGTCGACTTTCACTAGAAATCCAGTCACCGCAAGGCCACGGGATCGAACTGGCTAACTCCTGAACGAGAGTGAAAACTAATACGACTCCGCGAAGGAAACGAACGCAAGCGTGCGGCCATCGCGCGTCCAGCGATGGCGGAACATAGAAACTCATGAAGTGGGCCTGCGATTTTACGAGCAACGGATTCGGAAGGTCGACGCTATTTCCATTCGTGGAAACTAGTGACCAACTAAAGGCCACCGGTCGGAACTTCGCAGCGCACCGTTGCAGATGGCCCCGGCAGCATTAAATGATGTGACTTCAACATTTAGCGCTTTTTGGTAAAATGTGGCGATAAAATTGTGCGAGAAACATATCGGAACCAATAAAATTCCCAAACAACCGACAACAAATGAGCGGAGGGGGAAACAATAGATTAACGCCAAGGCTCTTAATCGTGGGCCCCTAGCCAAATCCAAACAACGGATCTTTATGATCGGATCGTATCTCTGTTCCATGTCACACCTAATTCGATTAGGTTGTCGCCATCAACAAATATGAACACGCCACGATCGATCGATCGCGTGCCGGCCCGAGCCGTAAGTGACTGAACGCTGAAGGGTTCCATAACCGTTTGTAAGATGGGCCCTACTTAACGAGGATTAGCGTAGATCACTCCGTGGACTTAACACACTCGATCGATAAACACGCCTCCAAATGCGTCGCCTTATTGCGTTGCAAACTCTGGCACGACCGAACCGACCGCTTGGTGACCGCCAGGGACTTTTTGATCGTAAAAATTCGGCATAAAATAAGCGCAGCATAATCTAACCGCGCGCTGAGCTGTAAATCATATTTTGTCGGCGGATAATTTGAATCGCGCTCCAGGCCTGGCCGTTCGATTAAATTCATCCATCTGTGGAGCTGTGGAGCAATATCACCGTCGTCTGCCATATCATCTGCCGTCCTTGAGATCGCGGACGATCCTTGGCGCGCGCTTTTTATGAGGTCATCATTGTGAGGCGGGCGTGATACCGTGGGTGCCCGGCGGTGGTGAAGATGAAAAATGGCGTCCCCCGAACCGGGTAGCACACCCCAAAAGCGTATCCTTTATTGTCCGGCCGCCGGCGGTGTCGTCATCATCGCGCGGTCCGCCAAATAGAATCTGCCACCGAGTCGGCGGGACGATCAATTTGGGTTAATGAGCAGGATTCGGACCGGCCGGCCGGCCGGCCGACTGGCTGGGTGTTTTTTGCGATTCTCCGTGGTCGGTGCTATTTATTATCCGATGGCTTCGGGTTCATCAGCCCTAGGCGGAGCGCAAGAAATGGCACTTGCGGCCCACCGGCCCGAACTGCTCGATATCAACCGCCCGGAGCCAAAGTTCAAGGCTAATTGCTCGATAGCCTTTTGACGGGTGTTTTTATCACGAAAATTCGAACTTGTTGCCCATACTTTTATAGCCCAAGCTTGTAAAAGCTCCGGGTGGAGGCGCGAAAATTTAAATAACCCGCCGACCGGAGCGAGCTCCGGTTCCGCAATCGATCGCATCGCAACGATCGCACCGGCGTAATGAAAGAATTCCAATTACGGAACAATGGTGACAATAGGTTCTGGTCGAAAATCGAAAGAAATAATTAAGCTGCTGCATGACTGTGATTTATGTCTTCTTTCAGCCGATTCCGATCGCCCGGGTGTAATAATTGGAAGAAATAGCACAAATTAAGGTTCGTCGTCGTTAGTGTCTTCGGTTGCGCTTAAATTAGCTCCGTCTTAAAGCATAATGAATGGTGTTGAGAAAATGTAAAGCAAATTAACAGCACATAAAGTATGAACCAATGCGGCGCCGGTGGGTGAAAATTTACGGTGCGAACTTCTTACTGGCCCGCACGGAACGCCCTATTGTTTGTGTTATCATTCCGATTTTCGTTGCGCTTACAATGTGACGACTTTGTGAGTGGAGCGTGCGCGATGATTTATGCCCCAGTTCCTAGACGGGAAGGATACATTAGTGGCCATTCGTATGACATGACAGTAAACATGTAAATTTGATTTACGGAAAATGTAAAACCCGGGCTGCGGTCTGGGCATTCTGAACAGAAGCGCGGCAGAGGGTCACGACCACCGACCACGAAGAGGCTCACGATTTTGTCACTTTGTCACATTTACGGCCCTTTTGCCGATACTTCCCCAAACGATTTCCCAAATTGCACTTTAATTAAATCATCAGGAAACGATCACCCGAAACGGCGCTCATTGTTAGCCGCTGGCCGTTCACCGGTTTGGCTGACCTTTTTCGGTTTTCAGAACCCCTTTCCGACCAATGCTGATCGGAGTGTACCCGGGGCGAAGCGATAAAAGAAAATTTACGATGAGAATTTTCGGCATAAAAGCGGCCCACAGCTGCCTTTCAATGGGCGTCCTTCAACATAAGTGAACCGAATCGCGATCGCGCCCGATCGCGCGTTGGAAAGCTTTTCCTGCGTGCGGTGGCGATTCAAACTCTAATGTGACAGATCGCTCATCCTTTTTCGGGAGCGCTTTGAGTGGGACTACTAATTGGGGTCCACCCGTGTTGGGTGTAATGGATTATCGGCGCACCTACGCTACGATCGCTCGGTGAGTGGTCTAGTTGCGTCATCCGATGGTCAGCTGGCCCGGGGACGAGTCCCTTCAGAATCGACTACGCCTCATCGAGCAATATGCAAAACGCGAGGGTCCGAAATATCAAACGTAACTGGAGCTGATCGTGCCACGATCAGCGTTCGCTTCTTCAAACATGCCGCTGCTGCTGGGGATGGCGATGGCGATCATCACCACACCACACTCCGAGGGGCCGGTTGACGATCGTAAACAGTTTCAAGGGTGGGAAATTGGAACCGGGACCGGATGGCTCGGAACCTCGGATGAACCCGGCACCGCTAAACGCTAACGTTCATTCATCAGTCCCCAAAAATCAGAGGCAACTTTCTTGCACCGGCTCCAGCTCTTCTTCCGCGAGCCGGGGGCAGCATGAACCACCACCGTGGCCACCGATTGTTTTGTCGGTGAAGAGTTCTCTCTCTGTTACGAACTGTGCCCGTGCTGGAGGGAGATGAGTTGTGTGCGAACTGTTTGATTGCTGGAGACGATCTTTCGAAAAAAAGCGAGTGGGATACGATCGTTGTTGAATTTTTTGGAGTAGGTTTTTGGATCGGATCGGAACGCTTCTAGACGCGCGGGCCGATATAAAAAGATGTCTAACGCATCGTTCAGTCAGTCAGTCAGTCGCTTGCAGCTCCAGAACGACACCGAACCGTTGAAGTGAAACGAATCCTTTTGGGGACAGTTTGGAAGCCGCGTTTTTGAAAAGTTTTTGAAGCCCCCCCTCCTAGTAAACTGTGATTAAAAATGTTCAAAGTGGTGAGTTTGTGTAATTATTCATGCAAAAGTCCCAACTGGTTAAATGTGATTGAGAACTCAAGTTCAAAAGTGGACCAGACGTTTGATTCGAACAGAGAGACTGAAATGGATTATTTGCGAACTGAGAGACCCAAGGCAAAGTTCTATTGAAAAAGTGAATTTAATTAGTGAACTCCAAACTGACCGGTTCTTTGTTTTGGAATGCTCAAAAGTGTATGGAAAGGCTCCTGAAACTCTGCAATTAATTTCCTTCCCAACACGATGGTGCTTTAATTGGCAAACATATTGGAACATAAAACTGCTCGCTGCTGATCGTCCTTGAGTGTCCATTAGGCTTGTTAAGCCCTTGTTGCAAAACAATTAGCTTCGGCGACACCCTAGGCTAGATGTAATTGAACGTCATGAAGTGACAATCTTCCAAGTACATCTCGCCGGGTCGAAGCGAAGTCAGCGAAGGATCGGCTGTGATCATCACAAAAGTCGCCCCTTTGACACCTTGAATTACGCCGTGTAACGGCTCGGCCGCCGGTCCGGCTATTTAAATTAGTATTTAACGAGCACCTCTCGTTGACTTCTTCGCAGGTGATCGCTTTAATTGCCGTGGCAGCAGCAGTGGTGGTGGCCGCTCCGGCACCGGCCGCGGATGATGCGTCGGCCAACATTCTGACGTACGAATCGAAGCAGGAGCCGGACGGGGCGTACTCCTACAAGTACGCCACCAGCAACGGCATCCAGGCGGAGGAAAGCGGCATCGGGGGTCAGTCGGTTCAGGGGTCAGCCTCGTGGGTCGGTGACGACGGAGTACCGATCGTGCTGACGTACACCGCGGACGAGAACGGATTCCACCCGCAGGGAGTGCATCTGCCGACGCCACCGCCCATCCCGGACTATATCCTGCGGGCCCTCCGGTACATCGAGGCCAAACAGGCCAGCCAGAACGGTGGTGGGAAGTGAGCGGACGACGGCGGTGACGGTGGGGTTCTGGAGCGCAATACAAACACAACCACAACAGCATAGCTTTTCACCCAAAGTGTATTGGCCACCGATCGGAACTCTCTCTTACGAACGCACGCATCATACTATCGCATTACACTGGCCATTAGTGTGTTAATCTACGATACTCTAATTGATAAATATACTATTTTGTGTAAACATGTCGGTAGCAAATTTTCTTCCATGTCCTTGTGGTTCGAAAACCGGTCCATCCCCAGGCACTTTGTTTTGCCTCGTAAAGGTTAGCCACACCGGTGGTCACTAATTAAGTTCTAGGGTTTATTCGAATCGGGCATCGTTTAAAACGTCCACCGAATATGCCACCGATCGACGGTCTAAGTTATGGTTACGGGATGATCGCACCCCATCGACAGTGATCGTGGCGATTGGGTCGTGAAATTTGATCCCAAATCGACGCGGTTGACTCGCTTCTCGGCGGGATGCCACGGAATGTCGATGACATTCGGCACAGCCACCGTTGCGAGGCCAGACTGTCTGTCGACGGACGGTTGAGTGATCCGCCTCGATCCCCTGGCTCATTACACGGTTGATCGATCGATGCTGTTATAATTGGGGCGATTACCAATTTGTTGATAAATTCAACTATTACATCAAATCTGATAATTAATATAGGTTTTTTGAGTTGAACAATGAGCTAATGGAATTTTTTTAGCATTAAACGTTGAACTGCGACTTTTAAAAGGAGTATCACAAACAACTTTTATGTGTCCGACGAGAGACCGCCTGAGAACCGAGCGATCGATCGCACTGGAAATGGGTCGATTTGACCTTTCGCCAAATTCTTTTGGAAACTGGAATCACGTAGAGTGGTCAAGATGCTCGCCATCACACCGGAAACGATCAAACGGTTGATTTCAGCAAAAAACAAACGCTTGGACGCTTGCTAAAGTGAGTTAGTCCAACACAGATCATCCCGGGTGGCCTAAAAAAGGTTAAACTTTAATGAGCGGCAATTAAAATGGGTTAGAGCTGCAATTTGTTAACGTTCGTTTAAGGGGCACATATTAAGATATCATTTGCCTTTCCCATCCCAAACGGGGCCGTTTGGTACCTACGGCGAAACAATTTCCGTTTCACCGATTGGGTGTAAAATGTTCAGTAGCAACGATCGATTCCTTGGCACACGTTTTCGAGCCACGCGGCCGCGAGAAACTTAACGAAAGCTTTCCGATCGAAAAGCTGGCTGTTTTCAAAATGAATGATCTTGGTTGAATGGTTTTCGATTCGATTTTGAACTCGAAAAGGTCCCCACAAATATGTCACTAACAATGAGAAGGATTGAGGATCGCTCTAATAGAATTCCATTTCTAATTACATTTTAACGTCTTCCCAGTGTGCTTATTCGTGTAAGCGAAGAGGAATTCACAGTAATTTATTGAGCCGCTCTGAAAACAAATTTCAAAATATGAAACCCATCTAAAATCGGGGAAAGCTCCTCACTCTTAGATGGTTTCCGTTGGAGAATGTTCGACGGAATGCATAACCGACAGGCGTTTTTGATCCAATCAGCATTTCAAAAATTTAAAATCTCAAGAAATTTGAAATAAATTTAAAAATCTGAAGTTATCGTGTCTTGTTTAATGGCAAACGTTAACGAAGTGTACATCTAAAGTGTGTTTCAGTGTATTGGCCACGGTTTCGAGTTCGTTGCGCCTAATAATTTGCGTTGGCCGACCGCCGCTCTGATGGCGCAGGGCGGACCACCGGACACCGGATTGCGAAAAGTGCTGTACTGTGTCTGTGGTGAGTCCGTGAACCTTCGCCGTCCGGTGGGGCGCCCCGAGAAAGGAATGCAAGGAAATCGGCACCTCGCCGAGGGAGGACCAGAACTAAACGGTAGGCCGGCCGTGTCGGCCGGTCTTCGGTGCGGTGCGTTGTTGAAGTTGAACCAGGTCATCGTGTGACGTGATGGTGAATCTTCACTCTCCGGGATTAAATGTCCGGCTGTGAGGGGCGCACTGTGATGAAACGCGGTAACGTACGCGCTCGGTTGGCTCGGCCAAGAATCGTGAATGAATTGCTTTCGATTTCTGCACTAGAATGGGTCGCTCGGAGAGCGTTGTCGAAAAGCGGCGGTCGATCAAAATGAAGAGCACCGTTTTCACCGGTGAAGTAGGTCACACCCCTAACCCCTGACTGAATGACCCCTGCGTTGCAACATTCCCCAACCGGCCAGCCATCCCGCTAGCCGCTAGCGGGGTGCCTTGAACCGTGGCACCGATCGGCGTGCCGTGCACTTGGCCAAGGAGTTTGGCCGGACTCGGGCCGGTCGTGAAACGTGGAATGAGCGGCAGAAACGGAACGCAGAGAAGCAATCGATCCGTCGTCACCGGCGTCGGTGGAGATTCCGTGAACGCTATGCTAATGAGCGGCGAACCCCAACATTGTTGCGGGCCGCATCGGTGCGCATCGTTTGATTTGACCATTTATCGCGTACACGCAAGGCGACGATGGTAATTTGTAATGCCGGCGGATGGAGCCGCTGTTCGAATTGGATAATTTTGTGGACCACTGCCGGAGGGTGTCCGGAGGGCAAAGGACGCGTGTCGCGAGCGCAGCGAAATCATTAATCAGCAATCAGTCGGCTTGAGTCGGGCCGGTTGAGGTGAGCTTCTATTTTCCCTCAGCTCCCTCAGCTCCATTGCAAACCGATTAACGCGGTCCACAATGAGAAACTGAGACCGCGTCCTTCATCACTAAAGATGGCAATTTTGGCACTCTTCCGGCCGATCGAACCGATTTTCTATTTCGGAAGCGATCGAAAGCGTTGGCGCTTCCGAGGTTCGATTACGGCCGATTACCGGGGGGAGGGGGGGCTCCGTTTTCGGCTCATTTGCATCGCTCATTACGCGGGTCCACTTTCGGCCCGGAGCCGGCCATCGGTTGAGCAAACGGCAATCTTACGCACCACTAGCTGCACCAGGCTCCGAAAGCGGTAGCCGAAAGGTCAAACAGCATGATTTATGTCCACACGCACGCGGGTTAGAGGAGGTCGGCCGGTGCATGTTGGGGACGCCCCGTCGTTGCGCTTTTTGGGGGTCCGTTGGGGCTTTTTTGACGCAACACGCATCATTTCATAACGAGACATTTCACTGTCCCTCACTCCCACAGGGCGGCAGTGTCCAGCAATTTCCGTGTCGACCCTGAAACCCGGCACGGATTTAGGTTGCCGCGGGACACATAGGTTGAAAGGTCACTTTCCGTGTGCCATTTCATCCCCGAAAATGTGCAGCTTAAACTCTCTCTCCCTGTCTCTGTGTGCGCCGCACTTGACTCCACACTGTTCCGGAGCGCGCGATTTAAATGTCAATTTTCGATTCAAGGACACCGGACGGGCCAGGTCTTGACTTCACTGACGTCAACCCCAAACGGTCAGAAGTCACCGATCGGTCGCTCACCGATCGGTGCATGCTGGGGATGCGCCGGACCGAACCGAAATGTCAAGCCAGCGACTGCGACGGCCCCTTGAACCCACGGGGTGCCGGGTGGACTAGTACTGCAAGGTCGGCGCACTTGAACGTGCTAATTGCGGGCCCCGATCTATCGGCCGAGTGCTTGGAAATCTGCAAAGAGCCACCGCCCAACACGCCCAGCTCCAGGCCAGGCTGACATTCTTCACGTCTCGAAATGTCATAACGCTCCACCGGAGCTGCTGCAGTGATGACCTTTTCGTGCCAAAAGTGACTTCCAAAAAATCCATCAATTATCCGGCCTCATCTCTCTCTCTCTCTCTCTACGCACCTGCGGGTCCCGCCGGGTCTCTGGACGATGTCAAGCTGATTTAATTTAATTTTGGCATTCGGTGATTAAAATTTCGTCCATAATGGGCGAATCGGTGTTCGCGATGATTACGATCGTCATCGAACGCCCGTGATCCGCTTTCAACGGCACTCAGCGCCGGCAGCCGCGGCCTGATAACTTAATCGCTTTTCGATAATAATGCTTCGCTCTTCTTCGGCGGCCGGCGGCAACGAAGATGATTGACGGTAATTACGGGCGGACACAGAGTGAGCTACTTTTCGTCACCCAACCCGGGTGTCTGGCGATCCCGCTCTCGAAACACCCGGTTGTGGCAAAAAAAAAAAACGAGCGTTGCGAGCGAACCGAGCCGGGCCCGTCAGATCAGTGTTGAAAAAGGGTTCGTCGCTTGGGCCCACCGTTCGCTCGGCCAACTCTTTTGATGGGCTTATTTTGAAATCGGCCGTTGGCCGCACCGTCGGGCCCCCGGGTATAGAAATTAAAGTTTTATTTATGCATCGTGTCCCACACCCGTGTTTCTCATCACCGTTGCTTCACTCCGTTGCGTGCGAATTAGCATTCTCGGGCCGAAAGCGGGCCACTCGTCTCCCGGGAGAGTCCTTCTCCCGAGGTCACCCGAAATGCACTCTGTGCGCACCATCAATTAGCGCACCGTTCCAAGGCACAACCGTCCACACCATCGATCGCCATCGATCGATCGCTGGCCGCTGCTGCTTCCTCAAACAGCTGACGTGCGCCCCGGCGTTACGCAACATTTCCAATCCAACCAAATATTTGTCCAACACGTCGAGACACGGTGGACGTCGGAGGAAGCGAACAATGGTCGAGCACGTAGCTTGGCCAGCGCATGATGAAATATTAAAATTTATTCCGAAAAATTATGATAACCACTAATGTGCTGGTGCGGCCGGTGGGACGGCCGAATCCCTCAGTTAGCCGTCAGGATGGGTGACGGTGATTTTCTGACACCGTCGTCGTCGTCGTCGTCGGGGTGTTGGGCGGTCATTTTCGGTGGTGTTGGCATTTATGACGACCTTCAGCACGCGTGCGGTGGCATTTCGGCATCCACTGATTTGCTGACCTCTGCGCTGCGTGAGGGCCCTGCGAAGAAAAGGGAGCGAAACGTCTGCCGGACACATTAGAGTTGCGATGGCAGGGGTTGCACCAAGAACACCAGGAACACAACTGCAAACTGCTGGCAGAGATCACCGGCTAGGTCACCGGAGGACGCAACCCTAAGACGATCGTCGCCCTCCCTGCGTCGGTTGCTAGCCTTGGAAGGGTTTAGATGGTTTTTGATTTCGGTGGTTGCCACCGGCGGCCGGATTAGATTACCGTCCCCCCCTCCCCCCGTAGTCCCTGGCGGGTGGCGACGAGGGCAAGCAACCGATACGGCCGATACGGCAACGGCCGTAAACCACAGGCCCCCCTTGGGTTGGAAATAGTAACGCGAAGATAAACACCGATCGACCGGTTCCATCCGATGATCACCGGCCCGGGTGCTGTTATTTTAAGGCTATTTTCGCGCGACGCTTCGGGCGCTTGGGCTTAAAAATAAATTGATTTTATCTTCCCCTGGTGTCCCCGGATGATGGATCTTAAGAAGTTTTAATTTATTACGCACGCGTGATTAATCGATGGGCCGTGATTAATTTTGGCGCGCATTCGCTTAGGAACATCCTCGAATCAATCGGCCAGCTCGCAGTTGGCAGCAGGTTGCGACGCGGAACGAATTAACCCCCTGCTGTTAAATCCACCCGACTGACATTGATCTTGAATTTCGACGATCGACGGACTCCATCACCGGCCGGACGGTTTGTGAAAGTAAAAGGGCATCGCGCGCGAGGCTGCCTCCGATCGTGGACCAAACATCCTCATTAAGCCCCATCATCATCAGCAGCAGCAGCAGCAGCCGGAGCACTTTCGGACCGATCAATACATGGAAACGGTGTTTCTCGGTGTTGCGGCCGACACTTGTCACTAGGTCGCGGTCGCTTCTTCTCTCTCTCTCACTGAGGACCCCTCTCGGGGACACGGAGTGGGGTCCCACAGGCAAGAAAATGGGTGGAAAATTTCGGTGGCTTGAAGTGGGGCGCCATCAAATTTTGACGATCACCGTGGCCTTCACGGAGGGGGAGGGGGGGCATGGAAACAAGATCGGTGATGATCTTCACACATGATCATTTACGTGCCGATTTTTCCCCGCGTAAATACGCATTCGCAAATGCCACCGGCGCCCGGAGCGCGGCCGGAGAAGGTGACTCTCCGGTCGGTCGGAGTGCGTGGAGTCTCTAATTTTACCGACGACGACAACCACAACCACCACGCTGATCCTCTCGGGTTGTGGAAATGGTTCGCGCGAGGTGGGAATCATCCAGCGAGCGAGACGCACGATCGACTAGGGACTGAGACGCCAAGGTGGCTGAGGGTTGAGTGAGAGGTGCCGAGTGAAAGAGACGCTTCGAAAGGTTGCGGTGAAGATGCCACCAAACGAACCGGAGATGCTGCTCGCGCCCGGGCGCCCTTCTCTCGCGGTGCGTCAAGATCGCGGTGCCTCACGCGCTATAAAAGCGTTCCGGCGGACGATAATTGATATCAGTTCTCGAATTAGCCTTTATCAAAGCACACCTCAGCAGCAGCAGCAGCCGTCCGTCGCTTAGCAACCAACGCCACAATGTTCAAACTGGTGAGTGTCCTGTGTGCCAGTGTGCCAGGAGCGGTCAGGAGTACCGAGTAGAGGAAGTGAACGAAATATGGACATTCTGGAGAGCCTCCCGGGTGGCCTCCCGTTACGTGACCGAGTGTGACAGAGACAGAGAGATGCGTGACGGATTGTGTGCGAGTGTGTGAAGTTCTAGTTCGTAACGTTCTATGCGTTCTCTGCCCGCTTTCCAGTTCGTCGTCGCCGCCGTGGTTGCCGTGGCCGCCGCCCAGAACCCGCAGGATGCCCAGGCTCAGGTGCTGGTGTCGGATTCGGCCGTAAACCCGGACGGCTCGTACAACTATCGGTACGAGACGAGCAACGGGATCCAGGCGCAGGAGAGCGGCGTCGGGGGCCAGACGGCGCAGGGTAGCTACTCGTACACCGGGGACGACGGTGTCCAGTACCAGGTGACGTACGTGGCCGACCAGAACGGCTTCCAGCCGCAGGGTGCCCATCTGCCCGTCGAGGGACCCGCTCCCGAGCACGTCCTGAAGACGCTCCAGCTGATCCGTGCCAACCCACCGCGTGACGACCCGAACTTCAGCCTCGACGCCCTGGACGCGGCCATCGCGCGGCTGAGCGGCAAGAAATAGGACGGGCCAGCCAAGGAGCCAGTCATTGCCAAGGTCTTCCAAGGTGTTCCAGCCTGGACACTGGAACTCAAGTCACTATCGAGCGGAGAAGAACCCTACCTGACGCATACTCCAGCCCCGACGTTTAGGACGTTGACCGCCCCAATTTCCTCCTCCTTCTACATTCCCCACCTTCTTTTTCTATCAGAAGCCATAATGTCCCCACTCTTTCTGTCCACCACCCGAAACACAGCACGAAACGTCTGTAAATAGTCCGTTGCTAGTTTGTAAATAAAACAATCGACTTAAAACAACACCTTAAGCCCGGCTTCCCGTCAACGGGGATGACGCACTCCGAAATTCGGGCCAATCCGTCTCAAGGATGCACCACTCTAATTGGTGTCTTTAGCCACTTTAGCTCATCGAACACCGTCTGTGATTTGGTGACGGGGGGGGGATAGATTGATTTGATCGATCGTCGTTCGATCGTCTTCACGCTCAAGGACCTCCAGACGGTCGTAAAGCGTACGGCCCGTTCGCTGACGATGTCTCGCTAAATGCTAAACGATCGATTAAGAGTCCGGCGGCCAGACGACCAAAAATAGCCACCCAAAAACAGCTCCCCTTCGAGGCCACCCGGGCAGGGGGTCAAAGATATTAATAGACACTTTGCGTTCGCCGGAAGATTCGGATTTTTTGTAGCACGTCGGGTGCCGTTTAGCACTATCATCATCTTCCGAGCGTGCTTCCGAGAGGGCACCCCCCCCCTGGATGCCGGGCGAGCGGATGTAATCAAGGTCAAGGTTTCACAACACATCTCAACACCTGACGTAACTGACGCAGCTGCGCATTTCCTCACACGCTACGCGATCGCTACGTTCGGGACACGGACACCACACCGAAACATGACAGATGATCTCCCCGATCCCACTTTCACTTTCCAGCCGCCACAGGCCAGACCCGGCTCGCGTTCGGTTCGGTTACATAATCCCCGGGATGGCGTGGGTCGACGCGGCCGATACCGACTGATCTGCTTAAACTTTGAACTCGTCTCGGATTTGTCGGCCGTTACGGCAGATATAGCCCGTGGGTATTGCCCAAGCATTGCCCAACCCAACGGGGGCTTTATCACGGACCTCTCCGTCACCTGACACTTCAGGTCGACGCACGATCGGCTGTATTTGGCTCGGACGCAGGACCCCCATTTTTGGGGATCCTCCACTGCATGATTGATAGTTCAGAAGTGCGCGTGAGGAGCCTTCGGAGCTGACTCACGGCGAGTCGCCGATTCGGATCGATTCGGCGATAAAAATAGAAACCTTTTAGCTGCCGTGGGCCCCTGAGGCCCCTGAGACACAAGGTTCTTCGGTGGGATCCTCTTCGCCGTTGCTAATAATAAGCTAATCGCTTCATTCTGCGCTGCGCTGGCCGCGTATGCTCCGAGCCGGCTCATTGTGGCTAATGATTACTACTATTCGCTGCTCCATCCGACGACGAGTCCAGCCCGGGCTGACCCCAAACACCACCCGGGGCAAGCGTGTGGGCGCTAAGAATTGCGCCCCAAAAACCCGATTGCCGCAAACCGCAGCGGCCAATGAATAAAGTATCGCACAAAATGAGACGATCATACGGGGCTACGGGTGAAGCTGCGATGCTGTAAAAGGCACACGGAATGATTAATAATAAAATATCACATATCTTCATTCCGATCTGGCACCGCGAAGGGACCCTACCAGTGATCGAGTGATGTAACTGGCGCGTGCTGGGTGTTGGTCGTGGGCCGGAATGTCAGGGCGGCTTTTTGGGTCAAGTCGGCATTTTTCGAGGGTTTCCAGGCGCTAAGCGGATCGCGCTGATCCTCAAACAGCGCCGTGCCCGGAAATTGTCCGCCGCCATTTTTACGGCTGACTCATCAATCGTCGGTGTTGCGGTTTACCCGTTACTCGTCGGTTCTTTAGCTGTCGCCACCGTAACACCCGCTGGAGGGGCCCACGGCTTTCCGGCAGCTGCTCCTGACTGGCGCTCATAATTCCGAGCGTGTCCATTCGAGCGAAGTCGGGCGCTGAAGCGATCAACGCCCCAAGATTAGCTCACCTTTTTCTGAAGCGGACCGCCCCGGCCACAAACTGGAGTGGCCCTCCCCGCTTAAGGGAGAAGCCCAAAACGGAGGATCATCCAGCTGGAAAGCGGCGGCTTGTATCAGTCAATCAAACCGACTGCCGGGCGGGGGCCCCAGACGGGGCCCTGTCAAGCCCCGTGTGCCGTCGTGCCATTTGCATATCCCGCGCAGTGTGAGCTAATACATGCAAGTGACGGATTGTGGCGCATTGTGCCGCCAGAGAGCAAAGGGCTTCTAGGAACTGGCGCAGAGACAGTTTCGAGACAGTAAAGTGAACGGCAGGGCGGGTCGCCATGTGTGGCTCAACTTCCTTGTACGGTCTCTGGTAGGGCCCTTCGGGTCTCCGGACCTATCAAATGGGATGTGTTCTTTGGGATGTTTTAAATGACCCATCTTGTACCTGTAATGCTCTTCCAGTACACCGGACCTCATTTCGACCACCAACTGGGTTGGGGTGGGACAAATGGAATCAATTAAAAGCTTATGCCAGCCGATTTATCGCCACCTTCCCCCCGGCGGGTGGCTCATTATCCGGGGCCATCCGCCCCAGTGGGAGTCCGATGTCTAGGTGGCACTTCTAAACCGAAGCGCTCGGCGAGTCGGCGAGGGCAAAGAACGGCCCCACAGACAGCACGCCAAGGACGAGCGACGATTGAAGTATTGGCCGTACCGTTTTTATTGATCGCTTTTGACATCGGCGTACATCTTCGGCGCACACAAGAAAGACGGTCATCGTCGAACCGAAACCGGTTTTGGGGAGCGAAGGTGGAAAATACTGGGTCCCCCCGGCCTCGGTAATCGGATAGGCGTCGCGGGGCCGGGGCGTTGTTCACCCCGGCCCGAAAACCCGTCAACCTTTGACCGGTGTGCGGTGCGGTGCGAGATTAGAGATGATCTCTGGCCCGCTGGCCGTTGCGGTGATTCTAGACGAATTTGACTCCGAAGCTTGACCGGTCCGCGGGCTCGGTGTCGATGCAGATGGCCGATGCATCAGGCGCAAAGTTTAAAGTTGAAAACGTTGCAATGAGGGGCCCCCCCACAGAACGTTCGTGTTGGGTAACCCGAAAAGCGGTACAGCTGATCGTGTGGCTGCTGCTACCGTTTGGCCGCCGAGAAGATCGATCTATGCGCCGGAGCCCCCGGAGAGGTCATCGAGCCCCGTTCGTAGCTGGTGGTGGCCTAGCTTAGCATACTAGGTTGTTCAGTAAGTTCAGTTTTTATGGTTTAAAATTCACTTTTTTGTTCAGCCGGGTCTCCCTGAACATCAATGCACTTGATCCTACGAGACTCCAATTTAAGAATTCCATCCCGGAAGCGAAAAATTGGAATGCCTTCAAAATATGCTCCCATAGCTGTTATGACGTCATCATTTGATGAAAAACGCTTTTCACGCATGATTTGCTGTGGGTTTGAAAGGTTTGAGGAAGTCGCTAGTGGACGGTGGAAATTCCATCAATTCGAAGATTTTCTGAACCCAATACTTGAGTCAAAATATTGGTTATACGGCTCAATGAGCTGTTTAGGTCTTGTACTAAACCTCTTTCAGTAATTCGACGATTTTCCAACAATCTTATCCCGTATTTTTCTACGATTTCGGGTGTTGTATCTATTTTGTGACAGTTTGACGTGGAAGGTTTTTTTCGCCTTGAAGGCTAGTACGACCACATTTAAACTCAAAAACCCTAATTTTGGGCCTCTCTAATTGAACACGAAGAGTTTTTATACACTTCCAATAATCGTTCGTAAATTTGCTTTGCCTTTAGACCTTCCAAAAATGTAATACTAATCACTGCAAGATACTTGATTTTTTCCGTTGTAAAAAATACTGTAACGCGTCGATACTAAATGGCTTGTAAAAAAAAGAGACCGGTTGAAATGAAACTTCACAAAATTAGGCTCGTATCATCGCTCTCTGGTATCGAGGCAAAAAACATTTTGAACAACCCAGTATTACCCCGTCGTCCAGCTTATCTGCGATGGGTAAAGTGATCGTCGTCTTAAGCTCGCTGAAGCCCCTAAGACGATCTGCCTGCGACTGGGCTGACTGGCTAACGGCGGGCTGCGGCAAATCATAAAAATCTTGCAGACGAACGCTACACGAGCCGAAACGGCACGCATGTTTATCGTCGCCGCATGTCACGTAAATCACGCCGGACGCCACCGGGTGGAAAATCCGACTTCGCAATCAGGATGGCGACATCTTTTGCGGCCATTTGCATCTGCGGCACTGTTCTCGTTCTCGCAGCGCCCAGCGCCACTTCAAATGCCGCGGAGCCGATGCCGGAGCCGTTTCCACGGATTAATGAACCCCTCACCCAGACACCCAGTAAAGGTCACGCAAACGATCGCGGGTGATGACAAATTCCAGGGCCCGCCTTCATTCTTCCTGGTATCATATTTCTCACCGGGGCCGCCTGAAATCGATAAATCATGCAAGGCCGATCACGGTGAGCCCGACGACTCGGTTTCGGCTACCCACTGGTCGGCATCCGCGGTGCGGTGTCCAAAACACCGCGAGCCACCTCCGGCGCACGAGATCGTGCCGGACTCCGGATCCGCTTCCTCCGGCCGGCTGACATTTAGACGGAGGGCAACAATCCGATTAGCACCTCCATTCGCGGCGTTCTGATTAGAAATTGCGGGTAAATTACACGCGAAAGACCAACGAGTTCGTTCTTGGGCCGGCCGCTTCAGAACCTTCGATGCGGTGGATCCTTCGGTGTGATCTTTTCCTTTCGGCCGAGCCAGCCCAGTTCAATTATGCGGCTCGATCCTCGGGCCCCGTTTGGCGTTACGGTAATTCTTGGCGAGTCGGCGCTAAATATCACCGTGAGAGGTGGCCGTGGGCTTACGCATCCCAGCCACCGCCGGCGGCGGTGGCGGTGACAGCGCCGTCGCTTAGTGTGACAGCATAATCATGGAGACCGAACCCGGCACGGCGTAACTGAAGATGATCGACGGCGATTGTGGCGTACCCAGTCAATAACAAAGATCGGGTGGGAAATTTGAGCTGCGCCAGGGGCCAGGGCGCCCCGGTGTGCCAACCGACTCAACTCGAGTGACATTTCGGAGCAATTGAGGTCGGTCGGTTGCGCTGCCGGTAGCCCTGTGTGCGGTGTGTGTGGGTTCTGCGGTTGGGACACCTCTCCCCGGTTGGGGCTGACTAATGTGTCGACCACCTTGGTGATCATATCGCCCATTTCCGGAACACGGCACGGCAGGTCCGAGCGAGATGAGCAATAAGGCGCCGGCCAAACCATGTCAAGGGTAGGATATTTTTGGAACAACCAAAGAGGCTAGCGATTCCAATTTTGGCTGATGAACGCGTGTTTTAGGAGACCCCACGGCGATGCTTTTTGAACGAGGAAGCAAACCCTGCCAACGGCCGCCATTGAACCGCCGGCGAAGGGGCAACGGTTTTCGGGCAGAGCCCTTCCGACCGCCGGTCGTGCCCGCGATCGTGCCCGTGATCGCGGGCGACCTTGCCATTTTCAAACATCAACCCGTATTCGGAGCGAAGAGTTCTAGTGGCCACGAGGCTCACCCTGCTGGGAATGCTCATGTAAAATTCATAAACCGGACACCGGACCTTAGCAGGTGGCACTCGGGAGATGGACCGAGCGAAGGACCGCACAATGTTGCGGCGCATCGTGAGTGCGAAATGAAGATACAAAGTTTTCCGCTCCGGCGGCGCCGCGTCTTCGTCGGGGCTTCGGGGGACTGGTTTGGAGTGGATTTTTATCGTGCCATGCTTACCATGCCTCGCACTCGGCCCCGGCCAGATCACCAACGGATGACCAACGATCGGTTGCTTTACGAGCGACAGGTACTGATGTGACAGTCAAGTTTGTCGATGAGGCCGATGCCGAGCTTTTAGTGGTTATTTAATGGGACCCCCTCGCCCCGCGCCAAGTGATCGGCGTAAATTTAGTACCGTGAGATATGGGAGGATGTGCCGTGTCCTGGTGGCGAGATAGTGCGCAGCCTCCGCCGCACTCGGATTAAACAATAAATAATGGCAAATGGCAAAGCAGAACCGACCACCTGCCAATGTGGCCAATGTGGCCAGCTTAGCAGGTTTTAACAGGTGAGGCAAGGTTTTCGTTTTTTCGTATCAGCAGCGCCTGAAGGTAGGCAATGCACGAAACATAGTAACATCCAAGCGCGCCTAAAGGTATGCAATAGGGTGCGGCAACATTTGCAACGATATCTTTAAGTGCACTTTTGAAACTTTTATTACAACTTAAGAGCATCGTAGTAGAAAAACCAATAAACATTTAACAGCGCGCGTGGCATTTAAGCGGAGGGCGCAGAAATACCAAATGGATGTTGGAGCGCTCTTCAGTGCAGCGCAGCGATTGGAATGGAGTTGATTCGGCCAGACCGCGGCCAGCATTGCATACGCTGGCAGTGCAGCCCGATGGACGTGTGCGTGACACATACACAAAAAAACCAAAACGAAGAAGCACCACGCGGCCACACTGCACTTGTGGGGTTGAATCATATTTCAGGGCACTTGAAAGATGTGTCCCAAGATGCCGCTGCTGCTGAGCGCGACGACGACCCGTGCAGTAGAGGACGTGCCGCGACGACGCGTATGGCACCGTTTTGCGCCCGCGTTGGGTGCTAAATGTCAACTTCATTAAATACCACGCGTCTCCATTGAGCGGAACGTAAGGGTTGGTTCGATTGTTTCATTCACAGCCGCCGTGATGGTGGATGGTGGTCAGTTGATTTTAGCGAACACTTCATAACTCTTCGCTTATGCTAATAAAGATCGGCACTCCTGCGCGAGATAAGATACATATTAGATTAGCGGTGACAATCGATTACTCATGGCGCCGTGCGGACATCCCGAGTGGCCCAGGTTTTCCCTTGTAATGAAAATGTAATGAAAACGAAGAGGCCACCACCGAGGATGCTTTGATTGGGGGGGCGCCTGCGACTCCCAGTGCGCCAGAACGGTGGCCCCGCAAAGGTCAAGGCTGGCAACATCCGGCACCGCTACCGCTGCGGTCCTGCCGGCCGGTGCACGGTGTACCAAGGCTGGCGCGAGTGAAGGGATTCGGACGGCCAGTGGGCCCAGTGTCATCGCCGGTGCGCTCTAATGTAATTAGCAGTAAAGCGGGGAGCTCCCAAGAGCGAGTGACCACCGAGCCGGTGGTGACTCCGATGGAATGTTCATTCCAGTGCACGATTCTCTCCTTGTCATGGCAGCGTATGGCATAAAACATGCGGTTCATCCGTCGACTGGCATATTAACATGCTCCGGTGGGCCGAACATACATAATCAACGCGGGTCTGTCCTCTAGTCGGAAGTGAATCAAACGAGTCCGAAGCGATCACGGACATGGACATCAATTCAATTTACTGGGCTCGCGCGATCGATCGATCGTGACTCTAAATCTGACAAATCCTTCGATGAACAGAACGGGCCCCTGGGGGCCTTCACCGTTTTATCGCAATAAAATGCGGCCTTTTGGCCCCCCCAAAAAAAAAAACGCACACATTTTTGCCTTTCGATTTCGATTCGTTCTCATTTCCATTTGATGTGGAAAACGACGCGTTCATCGAAGCGCTCAAATTAATCTTCACCACCCGTTCACTCCATTAATCAACGCTGCTCATTCTCGGCATCTCGGCATCGACCACATTAAAGATCGCTTCGACCAAGCCACATTTCGGGAACACACGTGCCAGCCGCACGGCGAGCGTCCAATATGTTCGCTCAATAAATAAGATGAATTATGATGCATCACCCCTCAGCCACGGCTGCTTATCTGTATCTATTCGAGTCGCATTTCATTCATCTTCAGCCCTTACAGTACCCCGTGCGACCCATTAGCGATCGAGTAGAGAAGTATGTGAAAGTCACATTCCCCGACGGCGGCGACGATGACGACGACGAGGATTTCGCAAACCGCGCTAAACCTTTTTCGGGAGACACAGAAACGCGTCACTCGCTGGTGTTGGGCCGAAAGCCAATGAAAATGGCCCGTTGTTGGGCTGCCCGAGTTTTGCGAAGCATCGCGAATCAAACCGCATCCGCTTCGAATCCGATCTTCTAACAAACGGCCGGTGACTGCCTTGTTTTTCGATTTGGATACTACGATGATCATGATCGCTGAGAACATCACGAAGATCGTGTGCTCGATCGCGTTTATTTTTTCTGGTTTCTGGATTTATTTAGGCTTAGCAATCGGAATG
This sequence comes from Anopheles bellator, assembly GCF_943735745.2. NCBI lineage: Eukaryota > Metazoa > Arthropoda > Insecta > Diptera > Culicidae > Anopheles > Anopheles bellator. The sequence continues at coordinate 57,738,044 of NC_071285.1, read as the reverse complement.
TCACTCAACGATCTTGACGGAACGCGACGGTTTCTGGGGTGCCAGCGATCCGCTCGGAGGGCTAGGTCCGGTATCGGGCCACAGCAGCCACCTAGTGGCTCATAGTTCGAGGTCGTTCGAGGTCTGCGCGTCGTGTGGTGATTCTGAGGTGTGGTGCCCTATGGGGCCCCAAACGGCGCTGCGGCGCTGCAGGAGACCACGCTGCACTGCGCCGGGGGGGGGGAGGGCCAGGATCTGTGCGGCACGTTCCCAATCGCGCCGGGGTTTTGCGAAACACCGGGCTTTTCGGCTCGGCGCCGAAACCCGTTAGCCATGGAACGGGGTACGTGCCTCCTGCCGAGCAGTGGTCGTGCAGCTACGAAACTTGACTCATCCCTTGCAATTCACCTTGGATTAATTGTAGGGTCAACCCGAAACCGGATGGGACCCGCCGCAATGGCGTGCGGCCCAGAGGACGACCTTTCGCTGGATGGCCCTTGCATGATCGATTAATCGCCGTGTACCGATGACAACCTACACGCACCGACCGCCTTTTTTGTTTTCGGTGCTGTTTCGTGCCGGTCATACTCAAAGGATGATTGTTTTACCTGTCGTTAAGGCCAGCTCGATCGACCGATCGAGTGCGTTTGTAATTAATTTAAATGGTCTGAAAATCTGGCCCCGGATGGCTGGCGAAGCACACTCCTTCGCGAGAGCCCCAACCCAACCGAGATGGGCACAAAACCGAGGGTTGGCCAAAGGCGTTCTTAATTCGCCGATCGATTAGACGCCTCCTCAGTCTGGCTCAGCTCGGCAGCGGCTGCTGTTGGCGTGAAATCAAATATTTCCAATGACCTAACGAAGGTGCTCAAGACGGTGGCACGACGACGGCACGAGCAACATTTGCCATCATGCTCTCTTAGGTAAATAGCGCATTACGGCAGCGGCGCGACATTCACCACCATTCTGTATGTCTGTTTACCGAGGCCCATAAAAAGTGTGCCCGTGCCCCTGGCGCACAGCGAGGGTGCTTCCACAATAAAACGTCTCCCCTATCTCTGGTCTCTGGTTTAAGGGTTTTTATTAATGATTTGCAAGACTTTTGAACTTTTCCGTTGCGGGCGAGGGCGAAAATGAGAAGCCGAGCCGAGCCGAGGGCCGCCAGTTTGCCAACTTTATCTAATGCACGAGTACACGCTGGGTCCGTGTTTCGATCGCGAAGGTCCCGCGGAAGCACACTGCTTCTGGAGATGGGCTGTCTAGCACTCTAGCACTGGCAGTCCGTTTGGAGCGGTCTTGTACCGTGCGGTCTACTACACGACAGCTCGACACAATGGCGGTTTAGTATTCAAAGCCAGAGCGCATACCAGAGGACTCTCAAACTGATTATCAATCTTCATCCCGTTCTGCCAAGCCGGTTATATTCATGTTTTTCTATGTTTGTTTACAACTCCAAATAAATTCGTTGACAATCAGCATATGTCAAAATCAGCAATCAAGTAGCCTGATGCACTTCGGTTAACGAATTTACTTACCGGGCACATCGCAGTAAGCCTACTACCAATCCAGCTCGGAGTAGCTCATCTGTCAAATTCAAATGGCGTTGCCAAATTTGGGTCCATTTTTAATTACAAATATGTCATTCTGCCAAATTGTTCATGACAGCGAAGCAGTCCAAGCCCTGGCATAAATTAAAGCATGCCGCACAATGCTCGAGAAATAAATCAAATCCACAGCACAAAGCGCAATAAAACAAGCGCGCGTTGTGCATCTCATAAACGAATGCTGCAATCGCGGAGTTCATTACACGGCAAAACACGAACCAAAACATTAGCCACCGGGTGACATGCCGATAATGCGTGTCTTCTTTATCTTACAGATAGCGCGGACAGCGCATAGAAAGAATTCCTATTCCGAGTGGTGATTAAATCAGTGCGCAATTGGTCAAACTCCGAGATCCGTCGCCGCCTCCGAAGCCGAGTCCCACCGGAATATGCAATGCCACGGAGTGTGTCTCGCTGGGTGGTTGGGCTCACATTATTAAACCGTCACCGACATGGCCCTCCGTGAGGCAACCGAGCACCGGGCAGCGTCAATGGTGAGAAAATGGTTTCGCTTAAATTTGGGTACACTTCGGTGTGGAATTTCGGTGCGGGAAAATGTGGCGATCACACAGCGGACACAGCCCACACACGAAACAATGGGTCCGTCCGGAGCATAAAATGTGTGACCACTGCGACTCTGCGGCCGTTGTTTTACCATCCGCACTTGGACCGTTAATTCGCATAAGTGGTCTCATAAGGCGTTTTGCACAATCCCTCAGCTCGAGCGGTTTAGGGCCCGTAATGCATTTATGATGATGATCGTATTGACAAAGTGTTTCAATGTCACCGGTTTTTGGGGTGAAGCCACCCTAAAAACGGGGTAGCAAAACGCAACGAATGGAACGCCATCAAATCCCGCACCGGGGGCACTCGGTGATCGTGCGATGATTGAGATTGCGTTAAGAGCAGAATTAAAATGCATCTTATGCAAATATTGATCTTTACGACGTGCGAACGGTTGATTGTGTGCCGGTGCCCCGGCCGTAAATGTGTAGTCTTCTCGGGGCCCTCCTCGAGTTCGAGCGGATGACGTGTGGATGGGTCGATCTTCGAGGCTCGAAGGGTGCGCGCGTTTGCCGTGAGCCCAGATTCCTTTTCACCGATAGTGGAACCGTATATTAATAGACAATTTCTAACCCGTTTTGCACTCGGCCCCTCGGTAACGGGTTTGCCGTAGCCGTAAAATGGCGCTACTAACAACATTGTACGCCATTGGCTCTCGAATTGGCCTTCTCTAGGCCGTCGCGAGTGCTCGTTCCGCAACGAGGACCCCCCGCCCGATGATTTATGGCGTACACGAAAATCAATGTCTCCAAAATAGCCTCGAGCAAGGATCCCCGGCACTTAATGGATGCCCAGCGCGGCCCATAATTGATTGAGATGGCAAAGTTTGTGAACTATTGGTTCAGTGGATTGGGTGCGCTGCGGACTGCGGGAGATCCAATTAAAGTTTAAATCAACGCCACAAAAGGTTCGGCAATTGTGTTAGCAGGATGTAATTATCTTTTATTTGCCTCCGCCATCACAGATCGGAGATCGAATCGAGCGACCTGGGTGAGTGATTTTGAATGGCGTTTGCTAGTGGCCAGTGTGTTATTGTTAATTTTTATTGAAGGAAGAATTCAGGAAATTGTTTGTCGCACGCGGAAGACAGGTCACACGGTTTGGCATTTGATACCGGATCGTTTAAACTGAGAGGCGCAGTGCAAAATGCGGCACCATTTTTAATTTCCGGAATCATTGGATGCTGTCTTAATGTCAACAAATCATCACCGGTCAATCAGAGGTTTTTTGTCGTAAGACACATAAAAAGGGATTTTTTCCTCAACACTCGACGCTCGACTGACCGCTTGAGCAGGTAATTCAAACAGTCGATTCACTTCTCAGAAACCGGCCCTAGAAGTGTGCGATCGACAGTAGGCTCCTTCTTGTTGACTCATTATTCAAAAATGGCAAACGCACGTGTCTGCCCCGCAGCTCCGGGCGCCATTTTGCTGGACTGGAAATTGAACTTATAATTCCGTCCCTCGCCGTCTTTCTAATGCCCATCATTAGCGCGCCCCTCGTATGGGGTGCATACCGATCGGGCGCGCGCGGAAGTAGCATCCCGCCGTGCCGATCGTGCCATTTGTTAATTGAACTTCAATCGGTGAGAAGCGAGGCGAAAAAAAATCCGGAAAACATGTGATAATAAACAACTATTGTCCGCACGTGACCTTTTCTTCACGGGATTGGGAAGATCGCGATCACGAAACGATCGCAAAAATGGTGAATTTTAATGGTCGCGATCGCGAAGCTACGTGTAACATTATACCCCCGAATTACACTTGAAGCATTAAAGGCGGACAGCATGCCGTTCATGATCTGCTGTGGCCACAGGACACGTTACGGAATCGAAACCGACGTACATAAAGCATCGGTGGCATTTATCGCAAATTGATTACGACTGTAACGGACGGTTTTAACGATCAGTTAAGGTAAAGAGAGCAGATTTATTGAATGCACTGCTTCCGATCTCGTTCTTTGTGCGAAAAGAAAGTGACCTGCGGAAGCGACCAACTCTAGCGATCGATCAGAGTCGAATGTTGCAATACGTTGACTCCGTCATAACCGGCCCGTATTTTGTCATTCTTCAGTTTACTTTCCGATCGCGGCGCAGGAAAGATTGGATAACATGCGCGCGCACCCTGAACCCGGGGTAAGCGAAAGGGCAAAACTGGACCGAAAAATTGATGAATGAATAAATCCGCGGCAACCGGCGTCGGCTCGCCGAATTCCGCTCGGGCCGCCCGGGCCCGCCGGTCTTCCAAATTTGTATTATTTGTGGGTCGGAATGGTTCGCAAATTTATGCTCTTAAATGCGCGTTCGGTAATGGGCAGTCTCTCGCTCTCCCGCTCGGTACACGCAGAGCCGAGAACAGGGCCGTTGCGTAAGGGGTCATGGAAGTGTAAGTTATGATTTATGGTGGCGATCGTGGCCGAACGCACGCCCTTACCGAAAACATGAACTAACCGCAAGCAACTTCCGTTTTTCGGGTCACCTTTGGCCGTGCATAATCGTGTGCGCGAAGCGATATCGGCGAAAAGTGATTTAAGACCACCAATGGCACACACTGAACGGCCCGCAGCGGCCCAACACCACGATTAATCGTCGGCCATTACAAGAATTTCACGTTCCACGTGCAACCTCTTGACATTTCCCACACGCCGCCGTACGTTTGCCAAATTTTTGCAACGATCGCCGAACTCTTTCTCCCCGTGCCGAAGGTTGGGTTGCCCATGAAGAAGATCTCCGACGATCGAATGGGCCGGGCGCCGGCGAAAGCGCACCGGCGAGAAGATGCGTTTCGAGGACGAAGTCCCTGGCCCCAGGACATCGTTAAAAACGATGGGCGCGCGGTAATTTTCTGCTCGCCCCAACGATGGGCGGCTGCGACACAAGCGATCGTTTCGGGTTTCGGGTCAACCGCTTCACGATGGCCGCCGTATGAACTGGGCATTTTTACGGGTTTTGAGCAGCGACACAGGGAAAGAGAGAGAGAGAAAGAGAGACGAGCAAACGAAGCACACTGACCGACTGACCACCCCGACGCCCGGTCCGCAGGGAGCAAAGGGGGGCGAAGGTGAAGTGGGCATTAATTATTTCGAGATGGCTGAACTGCTACCTCAGTAACGACACAGGCAAGCCGAAGAAAAAATTGGAGAAACGACAACGCCCGACACCGGCCGGGGACCGGTGCATCATCTTCGACGCGTTTTTGCCCCGTTTTTTCGCCCGCATATCTTGAACCCATACAAAAGAGTTCAACGGGCGGACGGGCGACGAACCTCGGAGCGAAACGACGGCGCTGCGTTTGATGCGTCCGTCCATTAAAGGAACCAAAACAATGGCTTTTGGGGGGGTGCGAAAGGTCTTACAGTTTCGGCGTTCCGTGCGGCCACTAATAAGATTAATCTAATGCGTCGGTGTTCGGTAGGCCGCGCGGTCTTCTCGGTGCCAGAAAGGTCGAGATGTTAACGCCTGGCACTGGTGAGCCCGACTTACCGACGATGACGATGGTGATCTTCGTCACTCCCATTGCGCGCCACCAGTGCGCCTGCCGCTAATCCTAATGTGTGTCGGATCGTTCGTGTTTAAGTAGCTGCTCTTGCGTCTGTCTGTGGACCGGGGAGGATTACTCCGGTGTATGTTTCGTTCCGTTTGCGCTTTTTTTTCTCCCTCGGCAGCTTGCGTGCCGTGTCGTCTTCGTGTGTGCCATCGTGTGTCCTTCCCGCGTAAACGGCTCCCCTCGCCGGGTCGCACCCCTATCCCTGAACTGCGGTGGCTGATTTTATTATTATTTCTGCGCCGCGTCTCGCTCTCTCTCTCTCGCGCGCTCTGTCGTGGCTGCGATTTTGCGATCGTCGTTGCTTCTGCCACGCGTGCGCTGACGGCTGACGACGACGGGCTGCCTTTTTCTTACCCTTTTGGCGAACCGCGGGGCCACACGATGATGCTGGCGATGACGGGGCGGCCGGCAGCCGAAGCGAGAGCTCGAGTAGAGCGCCCGAGTCCGTCCGTCTCTCCCTTCACGGCGCAGCATCTTCCCAGCGTCATACAGCCCGTGTCGTTGTTGCCACCGTACCCACCGCACCAGGGTAGGGTGCCGTTGCCGGGAGGGTGGCAAGATTCGGTTCCTTCTCCCTCCAGGCGCGGCGGCGTGCATGTACTAGCGCGATCGGCGATCGTACTAGTAGCAGGCGGTGGTGGCGGGGCAGCGAGTTCTTTCTGGCTGGGCCCACCTCGCGCTCCTCGGCGTGACTTTCTTCGACGAGTATAAAAAGCGACGAATTGCAGCCTACGATCAGTCAGTACCGCTTGCCCCCTTGGTGGTCGAATATCATCGCCGTTTGCGCATCGCTCGCACACACAAATACACACGCCGCCGTCACAGTTCCGATTCCTTACGCTAGACAGCATCAGCATCCCAAATTAGCAACCATGTTCCGAGTGGTGAGTTTCCCAAGGATTAGCGGGCGGCAAGGATCTCGATCGAGTGTCGTCGGGCTGGGGGACCGGCCGGGGCCAGTGCTTAGAATCGATTGTGAGCGGAAAGTGAAATCAGGTGTCGCTATTTTTCGGTGATCTTGGGCCTGCCGTCGAGTGTTTTGTCGGCCAGGCTTTGCTGTTTGTGCAACCGTTTTTTTGGGTCAAAGCAACCTTTGGGGTCTACTGTTTGGTTTGTCCGTAAGTAACCGTTCAGTTGGGTACCTTTCATGATCACCCCGGGTAAACGGCGTGATCGATCGGGGTTGGCCCACAGTAGCAAGCCTGTGTGCAGATTTGGCACCACACACGCGCGGCACTTAGCGCAGACCGTTACGGCACCATAACCTTGGCCGCCCGTATTATCTGCGATCTGCGGCGCTTCGCGCGATCGCAAGAGCAAAACGATTAGTTTGCTTACATAAAACACCCGAACAAAACACCCGAAGCCTAATTAAACGACATCGTCGCACGCCACGCGCTTCCGTGGGAGCTCTGGGCCCCGGCACGGACCTCTGAATGGGGTAAATGCTCCCATGCGCGCCGAAACTCCCATGCACACGCGCGCGCCCCTCGACGCATTATGTGGCCCATGCGCTGTGTGGCCGGTGTGCGAAAGTGTGTCAAAACTCTTCCCAGGACCGGAGTGCGCCATTCTTAGAACGGCCTTTGGCCGGACCAGAGGATCACCGTGAGTGATTCCTTCTTCACTGACTGGCTGCTGCTGCCCCTTAGTGCCGCCTCTCGCACTGATTTATGGCTCCGCCATGCTCCAGGTGCTAATGTCCGAGCGCCGGGGGCGGATCCCGAGAAGATCATCATCGATCACCACGGGGGTACCGGAAGGCCACGATCACGATAAGCGGTTGTCAATGAAATGGAGTCGGTGGTAATAAGCTTCAATTACCGCGGTCATCAAACCGAGGGCCGTCCCGTCTCGGTCTCGGTAGCATCCGGGTGATGTATGGACCGGGGCTCATCTTCACGATTGCGTGCCGCTCGGGGATGATGAATCGCTCGCCGATAGCGAGAAATGACCGCTTCGGTGGCATTGAGCAGCGATCGGTAGCCTGTCAAATGCAAATCGGCGACGCTGACAGGTGGGATTGGCGTGTCGCCGGAATCGTGACGGCAAGCGTTACCCGGTCAAGGATGGCAAGGAGGGTGTGGCGACCCGCCGTACGGGTGAAGGTATGTCACTGAGCGGTTGCTGATGTTCGGTCCGTGTTCTCTTCAACAGTTGATCATCGCTGCCCTGACTGCGGTCGCCGTTGCCCAGAACCCGGACGCCGAGGCGCAGGTCCTGAGCTCCGACAGTGTCGTCAACCCGGACGGCTCGTACTCGTGGACGTACGAGACGAGCAACGGCATCCGGGCGCAGGAGGAAGGTGTTGGGGGCCAGTCGGCGCAGGGTAGCGCCTCGTGGACGGACCGCGACGGTACGCCGATCTCGCTGACGTACGTCGCCGACGAGCGTGGCTTCCTGCCGCAGGGTGCCCACCTGCCGCGCGAGGGCCCCGTCCCGGACCACGTCCTGAAGACGCTCGAGTTCATCCGCGCCAACCCACCGAAGGACGACCCGAACTTCAACCTGCAGGCTTTGGAGGCCGAAATCGCCAGACTGCAGGCCCTGCAGTAATCGGTGGGCCCTGCGACGGGCGCGCTACCTTTCGCAAGTCATTAGAGTGAGAGAGAGAGAGAGAGAGTGAGAGGGCGACGGAGCGATAGAATGAGATTTGTTGAGGCGTTTCGCTGTGACCTGTGCCCATACTCATTACATCAGATTCGCATTCGCTACGCGCGACACAAGCTACGCAACGAAATACACAAACAGGGAGAGAACAGAGAGTCGGTAGAGAGAACGGGATGGGGAGAAACAGTGGGGAAAAGGAAAAGTCCAACCTGAGGCAGGAAAACCAGAAGCCGACGCCGATCAGCGAAGAGAGGGCAAAGAAAACGAATATCTTTTACGGTTCTTTTCCTTTTTTTTTAATTTCCTATCGCTACCACCTACTGCAAAGCTGTAATACTTTTGTACATACTTTGGTTTAGTTCATTTACAAACAACTTCACAAAACTGACCCCATCCGACCGATCGCACTTTTACTTTTACTCCTTTCCGAGCCGATCTTGCACCAACCAACCATTTCTTTTCCGCGGCGTGGCGCTTCGAACTTAACCTTTTCCGACTCGCGCGAGTAACTTATTCAATGTGTCCATATTCAGGCAGAGGGCCGCGGCACGATCGAGAACGAGGAGCTTATCGAGATCGAGCGTCGGATGGGGCTGCGGTCCGAAACGGCTTTTCGGCGGGCGGGCAGATCGCAGATCAGTGCGTTGAACGCAACGTGGAACGTGATAATCTCAAGAAAGCAGAAATAGCAGCCCCCGAACGGGGAGGAAAAATATATTCAAATGAAAAGTCAAACGTGAGTCAAATTATGAAACGGCACCGTTTGGCGATCGGTGATCGGCGAGGAGTGGACTGGGAACGCCCGAGGGTCTTCACAAAAAACGGTGGGAAAAGGTACCGAATGTCGAGCGATGATCGGCAAACTGGGGTTGTGATCAAACCACTTTGGGAAGTGCACGCCCCGGCACGTAGTCGGGCGATCGTGAAGAAAATCGCGAAAGCAGTCGGCAAGAAGATTGGACGAAAGGGAAATTCAGAAGGCATAACAAAACGCGGACAAGATGCAATCTCGTGACATAACGCGCCGCAGGAATGTGGCGGACTGTCGGGCTCTAAACTTACAGCGACCCTCATTTTACTTTCTGGTCGTGGACTGATGTTCATCTGGTTCTGTGAAAACTTGGCCACATCTGAGAATAATGTTCATTTTTTCTTTTTACACTCACATTGCTTAATGTTCGCCCCTATATTTTGTCGCGATTGACGGTTCTTTGCTTTTAATAATAGTCAAATAACCATTTTATCCAGCTACTGTATTTTTGAACTGTAACGGAAATTTCAAATTATTTGCATTCAACTTGTGTATGCTACACAACATATGTTCGAAAAGGGGCATTTTTCGAACATAGTTAACTGTCAACATTTCGAACCCAACATATTTATCAACAATCAACAACCAACCAACTTTGGCACGGCCAGATACTGATAACAGACCCGATACGGTGTGGCCTAGTAACAGTGGCCTATCGTAAAATGTCGCCAAAAATTGGCCTCCTAACAGCGGTGCACCTGGCAAGCATTTCCAAAACGTTGACGGCAACTCGACCGTATGCGCTGAGCACGCTGTACCTCCAGTTCCATCCGCAAGTTGCCGCATCCGTAAGATGCCCACGGGCACTCGGCCGCTTCGTGGCGAGCGTTTACCAATCGTCGGTTAGCTGGATCGGTTCCGAGGTCGATCTGCGAATAATGACGGGAACGCTGAGAACGGACCCCGATGCGGGAGCGTTTTCCTCGCAGCGGAAGCGTCCACCGATGGTGGACTATCTATTCTTCGATTACGCGGTAGCAGCCGGAGCGGACGGGGAAAAGTATCTATCGGATCGTTACCCAACGGCGCAGGTGGTCGAGCTGGACACGGAAGCGGAGTGTACCGTCGAGTTGCCGTCCGTGCTAGATCCGGAAGTGGACACGTTCCGCAACGTAGTGCTTGGTGGAACGTTCGATCGAATCCACGCCGGACATAAGGTGCTGCTGACGCAAGCGGTCCTCCTAGCCACGGAACGGCTAGTCGTAGGGGTCACCGATGGTCCGATGAATAAAGGTAAAAAGTTGTACGAGTTGATCCATCCGACGGAACAGAGGATAGCGGAGGTGAACCAGTTGCTACGGGACATTGATTCGACGTTGCGATACGAAGTCGTCCCCATTGCGGATCCCTTCGGACCAACGGCCACCGATCCGAACATGGACGTATGTTAGCCCTCACTGCTTGGACACTGTGTCTCACCATTCTCACGTTTCTTCGATTCTTTTAATAGTTGATTGTGGTTAGCACAGAAACGGCACGCGGCGGAGCGAAAGTGAACGAACTCCGGTCGCGGAATGGACTGAATCAGCTGCAGGTGCACACGATCGAGCTGCTCGACGACGAGGCCACGATCGATGATAAGGAAGACAAAATCAGCTCCAGCAATCAGCGAATGGATCTGCTCGGTAGTCGTCTGAAACCGCGAAAACCAGCGCCAGCCAATCTACCGGCAAAACCGTACGTGATCGGATTGGTTGGGGGGATCGCCGCAGGCAAAACTAAAATGAGGGAACGCTTCGAGAAGCTTGGCGCGGGTGTGATCGACTGCGACAAGATTGGCCACCAGCTGTACGAACCCGGCGAAGAGTGCCACAAGCAGGTGGTGGCTGCGTTTGGCCCAGAAATTTTGCGCTCCGATGGAACCATAAACCGCCAAGCGCTCGGTGCGATCGTGTTCGGTGATCGGAGCAAGCTGGACCAACTGAACGCCATCATGTGGGAAGCGATCAGAAAGCGGGCAAAGGAAGTGGCTCACACCATGTACGAGCAGCAAGGAAAGGAGATTGTTGTGATGGAAGCGGCAGTGCTGCTTCGGGCCGGATGGCAGCAGGACTGCCATGAGGTTTGGTCATGCATCGTTCCACGCGAGGAGGCCATCCGTCGGCTGATGGAGCGCAACCAGCTCGCGGAGAAGGAGGCGATTCGGCGTGTCGATGCACAGGTCACCAGCACCGAAGAGATTGTGAAAAATTCGGATATTGTTTTCTGTACGCTGTGGAGCTACGAGTTCTCGCAGCGGCAGGCCGAAAAAGCTTGGGCTATCATTCAGCACGAACTGAAGCTCAAGCTGTAGCGGAAACACAGTGTTGTTTAGGCGCAAAGCGCCGAACTATTTCTATTACACCTTCTTCGAACATAAATAACGAAACATGGAATAAATGGCACTCACGGTCGCGGGTCTCAAAGCTTCACGGTCCACAGGCCTTTACAAGCCGGACAGTTCGTAAACTTCCGGAGGTATTTCTGCATACACTTTTTGTGTAACGTGTGCGAGCAGTGCGCACAGCGAACACCCTACGGAAATGGTGGATGAGATGTGTTTAGAGTTCCAATACAACGTTAAACATATTTACAGCACTAGGCCACTTACGTAGTATATAGTGATGTTGCAGAGCGAGCAGTGCTTAATCTCATCCGGAAAGTGCGTACTGAGATACGTTTCAAACTCCGTTATGGTCCGCGGGCCCAAGTAACATTTATCCTCCAGCATCAGGAAGTAACCGTACTGCTCCCAATCGCTCAGGAGGCTCTCAGCACGGGTCTTCGCGATCGGCTTGCCCCCTTTGCCAGCCGACAGGGTCGTGAAGTTGAGGCAAGCAATCAACGGGAGCTGATGATCGGGATTCTGCACTAATTCGCGCAGCAAATAACGGAAGTAATGCAGTTCTGGTTCGGTGTAAAAATTATGCATGACCCGCGTGGCCGGCGTATCGATCAAATTAACGAATACGACATAATCCATGTCGGTCGGTTCGTAATGGATGTAACATATCTTTTGGTCAAACCGAGCGATCCGGGTGTTGATCATGGCCACCACTTCCGCTACGTCTTCTTCGTTCGGTACGCTTTCGGTGCTTCCGTCTGTAAGATAGATTGTTTAACGATCGGCCTGTGTGGGAAACTGCATCGCTACTCTTACAGCGCGCATAAATGTTTACGAGAATGTTATATGCCTGTTGTTCGCCAATTGTTCCATGGTTGGAAACCGCTTGCAAAAATGCACGATGCACATCCGTATATTCGGCCATGTTCAAGCTGTATTGCGAAAAGAAAAGAAGAAAATTTGGATCTTCACGGAGCGGTGTTTTTCTAATACTGATCGCGTCATTGTCATTTGGCATTTTGCCGCTTTTTCCGCACGAGCGCCATTGTTTGGCAGTGGCGACAGTAGCAACTACGCAGTCAAAAGAAACCGCTGGTGATAGTTGTTGATCCTTATCAAAACTGTTTGCTCGGGTGTTTTGAGGAAAAAACTACTTTTAATGTTTTTATTTCTATTTATTTTGTGAAATTCTTTACTGTGGGAAGTAAGAAATAAACAATCGAACCGCTATGTTTGTGCTGTGTGTTTCGTGTTCAACTGACAGCAACTCGTGCACAATGACAGCACGAAGCGTCAAATTGTCAAACATCTCGCAACAAGCAAAATATTAAAACCTTCTCGTCATCGTTCGCACTTTGCTTTGTTGCCGAGAGAGGAATCGTTAATTGTGCAGAAACCGTTCGGCGTTAGTGTTTCACATTAAATAAAGCCATAGGTTCATAGAGAAAGCATCCGGTTTCTAGAAAAATGTCGGTAAGAGCCATCAACGATGAAGGCCACTTCCAGGCGGAACTCTCGGCGGCCGGTGCAAAGCTGGTCGTAGTCGACTTTACTGCGACCTGGTGTGGTCCATGTCGCAACATTGCTCCATTGTACGAGCAATTGCCGACCAAGTACCCCAAGGCAGTCTTCCTGAAGGTGGACGTGGACAAATGCTCCGAAACTGCGTCCTCCCAGGGTGTATCTTCTATGCCTACCTTCATCTTCTACCGTGCCCGAGTAAGTTGAACTGAGAGTAAGTCGAGTGGAGTGGAAATGTTAACTTACCTACGCTGAATGCTTCCAGACAAAGATTGACCGATTACAAGGCGCCGACATTAATGGACTGGAGGCCAAGATACAGAAACATTACGTTTCCAGCGTAGACGAATCGGGTGAAGATTATGGCCAGGGAATGGTACGTAAAAGATTGTCGTCAGAATTGGTTGGGTTTGTTTGCTTTAATGACGCAATGTTGTATCTCTCGTTACGCTCAGCTTGACCTGACCACGTTTATCCAGAAGAACCAGTGCGAGTGTTTGAACGAAGCCGACGAGCATCCGTTGTCGAACGCTCTTAGCTCCAGCGGAGGACACCTGGCGTCGGACTGCGACGAGCAGCTCATCATTTCGGTTACCTTTAATCAAATCATCAAACTACACTCTCTGAAAATGAAAGCACCACCGACGCACGGCCCAAAGAACATTAGGCTTTTCATCAACCAGCCACGAACGATCGACTTCGATATGGCTGACTCGCACGTTTCGATCCAGGATCTGGAGGTGGACCCGAAGGATCTGGAAACGGGAAACCCAATCAAGCTGAAATTTGTGAAATTCCAGAATGTTCAGAACATTCAGATGTTTGTTAAAGATAACCAATCTGGCGGAGAGACGACAATCATTGATCATCTTGCCTTCATCGGACAACCGATCCAGACTACCAAAATGGACGACTTTCAGCGTGTTGCTGGTAAGAAGGGCGAAAGCCACTAGGTTGGTTGCCACTCGTATGGAAGAATCTTCGCCGGACACCAACTGAAGAGGACTGAACTGTTTGCAATGTTTTTCTTCGTTCAATTTGATTTAATAAAAATAATCTCGATTGTATGGAATTGTGTGCAGTATTAGTGGCTCGTGTATGAAACGTCCATTGAACGGACAATAAGCAATCTGGCTTCAATGCAGAGTAGAATCTGGTGGTTGGACAACAACGTAAATTTTCTCTATACTGTGCATTCGCTAATATAAATTTGTGAATTGTGGTGTCTTAAGAACCGTAATGGACGAACACGCTTTAAAGCGCGCTAGAAGACCCTTGATCTGGGCGGCATACGAATGGTTTCGACAGTTTCTAGCATTTGAACAGCGTCGCTTAGTCGCATCTGTTCCATCTCTTGAAGGAGTGTTCTCGCCCGGTAGCGGAGATTTTCTCGGAGCGATGGATACGGCTGCATAAATAGATCGAACTCTGCCTGGGCTGTAAAGGCATCAAGCGAGAAAAAGTAATTCAAAGACAATAGGAACAAGAGGAATTCCCAGAATGTTCCTTTGAGTGGAAGGCATGCAAACTGCGGGTTCCAGGTTGCAAACATGCCAGCTGTTGTTGGGAAATTTAATGATATTTTCGCGAAAATATGTGAAAATAGTTCCATACTTACTCAACAGATACAACTCGGATGTTTCGACGGCCACCAGGTTGGGGAATTTCTATGAATATAGTAAACAAAGGCGTAAGTTTACGGACAGAGCCTACCTCCGGGTCACTCACAACGCAGGACTCGTCCAGCAGCAGCTGAAATTCGCCAAAATGTTCACCGTCTTCCAGTTGCAGTGCCATCTTCCATCCTCTGGTAAAGATTGCTACCGTTCCGGAAACAATGAAAATCATTTTCCACTCTCCAACGGCACTTTCCCGACCCCCGCCATCGCAGCGGGTGATGATGTCGTTCTTCATAAAAATTTGAAAATCCATTACACACGCCAAGGCGATCATTTGCTGTTCGGAGAGCAGTTCGGCAAACAGTGGACATGCATTGAGCAGGGGACCTACAATTTCCATTCGCACTTGGCGAAACAGCTAAAAAAAGGTGTTGGTTGCTGCAAAGTGGCTCTACAAGAAGTATCGTGTCGTCGTGCTACCCACCTGCTCGCCAATGGTCGATCGGATAAGCGACCAGCGGCTGTAGATATTCGGGTGCCGTATATCGTAAAACTCCAGGATCTGCTTATGCAGCACGGCTGGCAGCTGCTCGTGGCGCATATAATTGTTCAACTCGTACCGGTACTCGTGGTACTGCCAAATAGTTGTTTCAGACAAACGAAACACTAATAACCAACAAATCGAATTAGAGGATGTGCCGTTTACTCACTTTACTCGTGCTCGAAAACAGCATGCGAATGAAAATTAACAGTTCAGCCAGCAGATAGACCTTCAGCAAGTACCCACAGATGGTGAAGAGCAAAGACAGCAGCATATCGTCGTAGGTCATGGACTCACTGAAGTCGTGCGTGATATGTGTCACGGTGTACAGTATCCGATAGGAACACTCGAGGTACCGAATAACTACAAAAGAAACATTAATTTCAAAGGGATGGGAGTTTGTAAAGCACTTACAGGATGACTGGTTCCAAAATGGGACTTTTTGAGTCCAAGAGCGTTCGTCCACCATGGCCGGATCCGTTCCCTGTACCAATCGGATGACGAGAAACATGATGCAGGTGCCCCAATGGAACACCGTCAGAACGGTGACCAAAATGGTCGTGAATTTGATAATGTTCCGGCGTAATCTGAGCCGTTCGCCAAATCGCCTAATGTATCTTAAGAACGTGCGAAAACGAAAGATCTTGATCACCGATACCAGGCTCCACAGATCCCAGGCGCAACCGGGATGGAACTCCAGTTTATGCAGACAGAACAGCAGCGACCTGTCCAAGGTTGCGGGAGGAATCTGAAACATCCAAACATCGACTAGAAGGGATCACAGTGTTTCCAAACTATTTTCAAGCATACAAGTATTGTTATGATAGGATCCGGTGCCGAGCTGATGGTATCGATCCAGAACCAACCACAGAGATACCGTGACCGAATGGTGGCAGGATTAAGCTCCACCCTCCGGTTTCTGCGATCATACGTTCCCGTGTAGCAAGACATCACCACGTCCAGCAGGCAAATGATATCTGGTTGGGAAGTTGAAGCTTAAAATTATGCGTTTAACAAAGTTTTCGTCCGAGACCTACCCGTAGCAAGCAGTATCCAGTGGAACGCCGTAAATGGGTAGTAGTCTTCGACGCGAAACATAAACACCACATCGTACGGAATCATCTGGAAGGCCATGGCAAACGTTACTATCATAAGGCATTCCCAAGCGAACCTAGCGGGGGACAAAATGACCGTTTCGGGGTAGCATACGCGACCCCCGGGCGTTTGCTGGCGTTAGTGTTTGCTCATCTCATTAATTACATCGCGACGACGGGTAAGGCTCACCGGAACCGGCTCAAGGGATGCACCGTGCAGGGGTAGTAGGTTAGATGGCGTGAAATTTCCCGCTTTACAGCCATGTCGCTGTGCAATACTTGACGTGCCAGAGGGCTGCTCTCATCGATCAGACACAGCCGTCGCCAGCAGCGTGTGAACCTGTGCGTGTGGAGGGAATAAATTGTGGATCATGAAATTATCGTTTGTTGTGGTCATCAGCAGCCATTTGCAACCCCGGAAGCAACCCCCCGGGAGATCCGTGACGGATGGGTGGCACAATGGTGCCCTCGTTTGGTCGACCGTTTCATTACCGTTTTAATGGACATCATCACCCACCGTTGTGCAGTTATCGACCGAACGAAGAGCAAGGATCAAAGGGGTGCCTGCGTCACGCGTTCGGTCCGCGGCCTGTGGCTCACCTGCGAAGGATGCTGTTGCCCGGGATGAACAGCTTCACCAGGTCCACATCGTGGCTGACGGTGCAGTTGTGGGATGGAAAATTTTGATTCCGTTTTCCACCCAAGCCACCGGGCGTTTCGACAGTTTTCGGAAGGCCTGCTCGGTGGGCGGACGCTTTCTCCCTCGGTGGTTCAGTGGGTCGGGTTTGATGTTTCTTTCGGCCCATTTTACCGGGGCGGTCGTGCTTCGGGGAATTAGAAGTTCGTTGAAATTCGACAGTGTGCCTCGATGCCGTACGGCTGTCGGTTTTAAAGTGAATGATGAGAACGGACTTTGATATGGTTACTGAGATGGCTTCGCGTAAAGAGTGTTTGACAAATAAGAAAAAAATGTATGAAAGAGAATCATCATTGACTTTTTGAATTCAAAAAACAGGCATTTAATGGACATTTAACATTTAATGTTCCCCAATTTTCCGTCATCAGTCATTTCCAAGAAAAGAAGGAATATTCAAAGTGTAAACTTTATCACAAGCGTATCGTTAACACCATCTCGTTAATCCATCTCAGTCGTAGCGCTGTGTGACGTTAATTCAATTAGTAGGCGAGATTTCGCGCTCGATGTGCTCCCAGAAACGCCTAGCAGGTTAATGGGTGGCTCTGGAGATGGTTTTCCACGAAGGACTCCGCACGAAAGAGTTATCGAACGGAAAATTCGTCCATCTACAGGTGCGCATTTGGCGGGTGCCGGGACCCTCGAGCCCAAATTATCCAAAAAACCACAACCGTGCCGGGCCGGGATTCGCTCTACCGAAAGGGAGAGAGATAGAGAGAGAGAGAGAGCGAAAGCGAGAGGTGGTTAATTAGCCTTCAGGTAGTGATTTCCATCAGTCAATCTGGCAACCCGGATCCGGGGAAGGACCCGCGAATGGGTAAGAAAGCTGGTGTCTTGCGAGATGGGCCCGAAGCAGGAAATGAAACCAATGGGGGGGCCGAGCGCCGACGAAGTGTTGTTGCTTTTTAAAGAAGCCAATTTCCTGTGGCCTCCGCATCCGTTTCGCTTCCGTTTTGTGAGGTGAAATTTTAATGACTGCCATCCGGACGCTCGGACCGGGCCCAGAGGTCGAATGGCCGTTTTTCAAGCCACTCGTCGATTCCCCTCGCGAAAATGGACCAAAAAAGGCAAACGATGTTGGGCATTTCTTTTCCTTCTTTTAGCGAAAGCCCGAAAGCTTTGATTTCGCCGAAGGAGTCCGCGCTGCGGGAGGTTCGCTTTCGAGAAAGATATTTTCCACTCAGTGGCTCGCTAAGTGGCCAGAGCGTGATGGGTGGCTGGAAGTGCGCCACACATTCTGTGATGCTGCTGTGTGTTGCGGTTTTTCCGAATGGGAGTCCGGAGAGGTGTCATTTAGCGACTCTAAACGTGATGCCTACCGTTTGATGGTGAAAAAAAATAATTAGCCTCATTCTACGAATACATCTCGGGTGTGGCGCCAGCAGCCAGTTCCAGTGAATTACTGTGGAGCTGTGAAGCCAGTGAAAACGTTCAAGGCTTCATTCAGAGATGGTGTAATGAGTTTTGACTTTCAATGGCCACCATATCCAAGCATCGCTTCGTACTTCGGGATCCGATGGGATGATGTGGCGCCCCCGGCACTCGCGCTAAACCGTAAACCAAATCAACCGATCTCATTTCCGCTCGGTAAAGTGCGTAAAACAAAAACGACTCCTCCCACAGAGACCACAGCCACGGGACGTTACGTTCCATTAGATCGAATCTAGTGGCCCCTTCTGGAGCGTGCATTACACACTTTCTGGTTAGCGTTATGTAGATTTCTTATCAACAACACATCATCATCATCATCATCATCATCATCGAGCTGTTGGATGCACACTCATGTTGGATCTTCGAATGGAGCCATTTGCAGCCCGTGCAAGGACTACAGCTTCCAGACCAGCCGGACCACTTCGCACCATCATCGACTATCATCGGCCGTCATCGGCGGTGAACAGATGGAGCATAATGATAAGTCATTTACGGCTCTCTTCTAATCCCGTGCCATACAGAACCACGCTCCTCCTGCGAGGAGAGTGAGAGCGAGCGAGCAGCGAGATGAGAACCAATCGAGAGTGGAACGAATGTGGCCGTTATCAGCGTGCGGTTCCCGCCCGGTGGTGGTAGTAGTACCGCTGTTGTGGCGGCTGAAGCACCAGCTCTGTCGCGGGAACGTCCCACGCCTTTTGGCCTTCAGGCCAAGTTCAATCGTCGTGTTCTTTGCAGACCAATCGTGTCCTTGATCTTCGTCGTGTGAGTGTCGCGTGTGCGATCCCGTCGCGATCGAAACACGTTGTGGTGGCCAACCGGTCTTACTGCCCGGCCGATCATCGCCATGCTTTTTTGGTAGTCCCGAACGTGACCGAACAGCATTCGGTGATTAGTGGGGCTAGAGTTGATTGTCCAGCCGGTTCTACACCGCGAGAAGTGAAGTGACCGCATGAAGTTAACGCGAAAGCGAGTCGCAATGAAGTGGCGTAGGTGTGATGATCACCGTTCTGTAACGATCGTACGGAGCGTTACGTAGGCGATTGCGTATTTGATTGCGAGAGTTCTATCCAGTTCAAGTACTAAACGTCCTCATTTACAAACGACAATCCTGCTCTCGATAGATTACAAGATCGGCAGCATATCAGGCGAACCACTTCACATGATCCGCGCGCCTCACTCGGTTTTACGCCGCGTTGTTTGATTGATAGCAGATCGGGGCCCTGATAGCCGAGAGCCGTCCGCAAAACGTGTTGCCCACTCGGAACGTGCCGTTCCCGGCCAGTGCGCGGCCGGGCCGCACACTTCTGTGTAAACAAGTGAAGAAAAATCAAACAACTATTATCGCACACCGGCCAGCAACGGCTGGCAGTGACGGCCGAAAACATCTAAATACGCGAACGCGAGCACGCCGCGATTTGTTTTAGTTTTATGCTGTGCAAAACTAGAGCCGACCGATTTGTTTGCGCTGCCTATGGCCTATGGGCCGGGGGTAAATTAATTTTGAATTTTATCGCCCACCCGCCAGCGAGTCACGCGACGAGTTTATCTTGACGTTTGAACACGTTCCCCAAATATCGACATCCGGGCAGCCCCGCAGATGTTTGGCCGACGGGCATCTGCAGATGGAGCTGATCAAAACCCGGACCATCCACAGGGGGAGAGATAACAAAACCGGGGACCGTTTAACGCACCCATAACGTATCGGGATGGGGATGTGAAAAGTAAACGCCTCGCACATCGTCAACGAGCGACGTATGTTTTGATTGGATTTTTTTAAAGAAAGAGTGAAAAAAGGAAGGCACAAATGTAGCGACTCCATTCGAACCGCGTGGACCGGTGACGGTCCTCATGACGTGCGACCCGCGAGAAACGGTGTCCGGCTGTGAGATAACAACCGTGAGCTTCGGCATTCCGTCTTTAGTTTGATCGCACACGATTAGACTGAAATTACATCGATCTAGACGATCGATCCAGACAAATTCCGATCGAACACAATTATCGTCGCACCCCTCCCTAAATCTCGCAAATTAATCAACCGTCCCATAAACGTCACGCGTCATTATCGCAATTAATTTCTACCGTTGAACGGAGTGTGGCCTTGTACCCAAAAAACCGCGCAAGATCATTTATCATCTTCGCGTAAAGGTGGGAAACTCGGTTGAGCAGGAAATCCGCCAAGACAATGGGGCCATTGCGGGTTCCGGAGAGAAGCGTGCGGCACACGCCACGCCATCTGCCGTCAAACAGCAAGACTTCCGGGAAGGGAGAGAATAATGCGTTTATGTGACGTACTTATGGTACCCCGGCTTCCGGCCGATCGAACGTGACGCAAATCGTGGCGTTTAACGAGCCATAACTTACGTGACATCGTGTAACAGGTTGTTTGTAGGCACCGCATCAACACTTTTTGAGCGGGAACTCGGGAACCGTGACTCGTGACGTCACGGTAAAAGGAAAACTTTCTACCGCCACAAAATTATACAATTCAACGGAACTCTGACGGCGGCTCAAAAGTTGATCAGAAAGAATCCCGATTCGGTGCCATCGTCTTTGATGCAGGTTCACGGAATCAATATGCAAACAAAAAACCTATGAGGAAAACATGCGGCGTCCTTTTCCGGGAAGGTTGGTAGCCTGTTTTTCCGCAGGCGCCCGCCTCGGTTGAAAGTGATATCCCAACGGAGTGGGCACACCGCTAAATGAGGCTGTTGAAGTAGATTCAATCAAAAGTTTTTCCCAGCCCGAGACCAAACTTTGATTAATGTACATCACGCATTTTTCTGCCAAGACATGTCCGCGCATCCGTGTACAACGGCCCTGATATACTTTCCCACTTTGCCGGGTCCCGTATGAATTCATCAAACTTGGAACTTTCTCCTTTCGGTTTCGATGCGGCAACCACCTGCTGGGTCAGCAGCAGTAGCAGCAGCAGTAAAAGTTGTAGTGTTGTTTTTGCCGTGCAGCACCCGGAGGGCGGTTTATCTTACACAGAATATTCCAAGGATTCCAAGCCGGCCGAGCACCGAGTGGCAAGGACCGGCCGGCTGTAGCATAATGTTTCACCAACACGTGACGACGGGAGCCAAAGTTTTCCCAGCGCCCCATAAAAGAATCTGCTCTGTGTAGTGCTGAACGGAGTGCGAGTTCTACATCAAATATTTATCCACACAAAAATAGCTTTGTCTTGGTTCTAATTTGAATTATTTCATGCCAGACCGCCGTGTATCCGTGGGCTGGTGGGCTTTGGTTTTGCGAACGCAAATAATCTTTTCCAATTACCTGCGCTTCACCTTTGGCTCAACGTTAACAAGGATTCATTTTTTGTATAATATAAAATGAGGTGATTTTTTTAGATAGCTGCTAATAAATGGGAAAATTTCTGAATTATTTGGTCTGCACAGCACACGGAGCGCCCATTTGCTTTGATCACGAGTACCGACTCCGTCACTGCTGGCGTCAATGACTGTTTTATGTGCTCCTTCATATACTGCATCTTGAATTCAACGGCGGACCTTTCACCGTGACCTACGTCACTGCACTTACTAGTGTCGGTACAATTGCTCAGCCGGAATCCAATTAATCTGTACAAACTGTTCCACTTTCTGTGCAGCCCTCATTACGATCTGTCTGCGTTTTCTCATTCCCTGATAAGCTCCGAGAAGACCGTAAATTAGTTCGAGAGCAAAGAGCGAACCGGGAGGATGATCGCCCGCCGGTTTGCATTCGACCTTAAGCACGCACACCCTTTTTAATGCCAAATGCATTTATGGGTCTAAGCCAACCCGTAGGGCGATATCGTGAATTAAATTGCCCAGCTGAGTTCAATTGGTGGTTGAGTTGATAAGTTATGATAGATGGACCCACTGACAATGAACTATAAAATTCCCGGTTAAAATTAATCGTAAAAATCTATGATCATACTGGGAAGGTCCTAATTGCTACTACACATGTCACACGATGTTTACGTGCAATTGACCGTAATGAATCGACCGTAGCCTATACTGGCGGAACTAATGGGTATCATTAAATCAATATAGAGCCCCTGTGAGTCAATAGCACCACGGTACCCGGTCGATGTCAATCATCATTTAAGCTCCGTCGATGCTGCTACCATCCACGTGCCACAGCTCGGTAAATTCTGGCAGCATCAAAGCCCGGGCCCGGGACCGTGATCCGTAAACACACATTGCCCCGGCAAACTATCTGTGATTTACTCGCGAACCGGTGGCCAACCGTTAGGAAACACTCGCAGGGCTAGACGCGTCTTGTCAGTTGGCCGCCAGTATTTAGACAGATAGAGCCGAGCCGAGGTGAGTTGAACCAAGAAACGTCCGGCGTAAACAGTCGCCTCTCAATCTTTCAGATGAAAGCAAGGTTTGTGGTCCATTCTTTTTTTGGGAGTATTCTTCATGACCGTTTTGGTATTAGTCAACCGGTACGTGGCAGCTACGAGCGGTTCAAAGGCAAACATAGAGTGTGGACTTCACCGTTTCGGATTCCGCTGGAAACACATTCTATTTGGTTTGTTTAATAAAAAATTATGCTAAACGTTTTTATAATAAAAAAATACAGAATTTATAGACTGCTGTTGTGGTGTTTGGGGCCAGTTGGTTTAAATCCTTTTCCCTGGCATTCCCTTCTTGAGTTTGACTCTATTGTGTTCTTCCAAATTAAGTTCCTGTGAAATGTTTTGTTCGCGAACTTCAAGCAAATGGACAGCACTCGGTATGCCACTTGTTGCACGCTGATTAGAGCATGCTGGGCTCAGGTGCCTGGTACGCGCACTCACAGCCTCAGCGAAGAACTGGAAACGAACTGGAAAACATTTTCTTTTTTCCCGTGCCCGCCAGTCAAACAATGGCTTCGAAGAAGCTGCTAGACTGTCGGAGCCATTGGCTTTTCTCCACATCGCGGCCAAGGTCCGTGCGGCGTGCAGAGCGTGGGCTAATCCACTTGGAATGGGCTCCGATCTCCCGAAATCCCGGGGTCCATGGAGTTGGATATGCGAAGCAATCTTATCGGTTGTTGTTGTTCAACCTCAAACAGTGTTTATACCTATCCGGGGCGCAGCATCCCCGAATAATCTTGACCTCGATGATGTTTGAAGATTCCGAGCAGCGTTTTCTTTTTATCGCCCCAAAAGCGATGGCAGCCAGTGGCCATGGCTTCCGTCTGAATCCGCGGTGTAATGTTATAACTTCATCCACCGCCGGGGCGGGTGTTTACACACGGTGGGTATGTTTTGTGATAAGAAAATTTAACGCCAGAAACGGAGATGATAAAAAAGATGATTGCGTATAGCGTCGTCGTACGCAGTGTCCCCGTGCTCAGGCTACCGAACGTCTTGTTTGTCTTTAAAGAGAGACCCTCGGTGTTTATCTTGGTGCCGTGTTTCGTCGTTCAGCAAATTGTTTTATTTTTTCCCCCAGCGCTTCTGAATTTCTGCCCAAACGAACAAATGGGGCTTAGCAAAACACACAATTACGTTTGGCGCCGACCAGCGCAAGGCAAGGAAAAAGAAAACCCGAACCGAGGTACTCATCGCGTCGTGCCCCATATTAATTATGCATTCATTTTCACTATCATAAACGTCTTGCGTTGGCCATTCGTTTGCCAGTGGATCTTTGGGTCTCTTGCTGCGCTGCTCCTTCCTTTAAATTCGAACCCGTCTGGCCGGGCCGTTCCGTGTGGACAACATTCCCAATGTTGCATTGAAACAGCCTCCCAAAGGGCCAAATATTAAACTATAACAATGTGTCATTGTTTTGTCTCGGGATTTTAATGGCGACACAGGGATGGGGTGTAGGATCGCATTCCATAAATACACAGCACGAATCTCGCGGGCTGCAATCTTCAAAACGTTCACTTTTTGCTGACCAGCAAAATGGTACCGAGAGATAACAATTTCTCACTCGCATACATACACGCAAACAAAGACCCTAAAATGAATAAACGCAGAAACCCACGGGAGGCCGCTTCGCCACCACTGGGCAGTGCGTTTATCACAAAAACAGACCAAACGAATCACAGCAGAGACAACACGGAATCGGAAACAACATAGAGCATTGACCGTGAGCTATGTTGCCCGCCATCAGCACCCGCCAGCACCGTGAGCAGCTCGGGGACACAGAACGAGTTCGTGGGGCCTTGTTATTGTTTGTCCTCGTTCATTATGGAGTATATTTTTATGGTCGCCCAACCGACGCTGCCAGTCGGCCAAACGGGCGACCCATCCTAGCGGAACATAGAACTGTTGCCCCCAGGAAACTCAACTCTCGGCGATTGTTGTGTGACGGTTTTTCTCTACTTTCTGCGAACCGCACGGAGGGCTCGGTTTGCTAGTTTTTGTTTGCCGGAAAAAATCCAATAATATTATTTTGCTGCCCCAAGCGAGGCCCGCGACCAAGTAAAAAGTGGCTGTTAAAGTTGCGATTTAAATATATGCACACATTTATGAACATAAACAGTTTGTTTTCTTACCCTTTGGAGCGTAACTAATAGATAGAAGTTGCTGCTGTCGAGGGCTGTCAAATCGTGAAGAAAATTTCGCGAAAATGGGTAGCAAATTAACAAGAAATTATTAGACTAGAAAGCCATCGCCTTCGGCGCATTTGGTAGCACCACAATTTAACGAGAGCTCGTAAGTCTTAACGAAGCGCTGAAAGATGATCTGTTACCATATTCTTTCGCTTCGCTTCTTTTCGTTGCTCTCTTTTTCGGGCCCCAAACCGTTCCCCGACCGAAAGTTCTCACGACGAGCTAGACGGCCGTCTTACCACCGCGAAGACAAGCCAAATACCTGGGCAATAAAATTAGCATAACCGCGGCGAACGCGCCGAATGAGACTTCTCGAAAAGAGCCTCCATTAGAGGCCGCCCCGAGCCGCTGCCCGAAAAGTCCTTCGCAAGTCCTTGTCGGAGCGTTACCGAGTAATAATCATTGTTGCACACGTATGTGGGCTGCGAACGTTCGATAACAACCGTGACCCGCAGATTGAGTTGGTATACAGAAAGGATACATTACACGCTTCTCGAGTGTCCCGCGAAAAATGACAGCAAAACTCAAACGAACTTCGCCCGAAGACAGTCCCTCACCGACCGACTGACGGTGCGGAAAGTAATCTCACTGGGAAATTAAAAGAGCAGAATGTCCCGGTGGAGAATACCCGTGTTACGGACCGAGGACAGCATTTTATGCAAATAAACGTATGGAAAATAACACAATCATAACCAACCCCACTCTTGGAATCGAGAGGATTCGCTTTTGGTCCCCGAATGAAATGTCCCCGATGAATTAAAATCCTTTCGACAAGTTTCAATTTCCCCACTGAAGGGTGTGGCAAACCGTGCCAATTTGGAGCGCTTTAAAAAAATCAAGCATAAAATTGGAATTTAATACTTCGATCATACCCGTCGCTGGCCGAGGGTGGAGTCGCCCATTCGAATCGATTGCCAGATGACAAACGGTTCACTTCTCGACGGGGCACAACGGTCCGTTCGTCCGTTGGTCTTCGGCAAAGAGAATTCGAAACATGAAATCATCCGGACCATCGAGACCAGCATTCGAATCGCTCGCTGTTTCGTGAGCGGCTCTGCGCTGTGTACGTAAGATATCAACGACGAAAACGATGATGACGATGATGACGCCGTCGCCGAAGACGATGCTATCGTCTTCGGAGTAGCAGATTGGAAAGCTGCTTACCGCCCGGCGAAATCAGTTTCCTTCTGGACGGTAACGCGTTTGGTCGCATTTTCGGTTCGATCCGTTCGGGCCCCGGGCCGCGGAGTGGAAAAATTGTGCCAATCTTCGTTCGCCCACCGACGGAGGAGCAACAGATCGGTTCCGTTCTGTAGCGCGCACTGGTCGCGTTCGTAAAATTGACACAGTGTTCTATGTTTACGTGGATGGCTGTTCAGACCGGGTTTTCTCCATGGAGACCATCAGCTCGCAGCTGCGATTGGCTGCCTGAAGAGTTGCATCGTTAGTTGGCGGTGATTTTTCAATGCGCATCCAAGTCGGCTGTCGCAATAGGTGATTTATTGAGGGCAGAAAATGGATGTGCATCGTCGTCGATACGCTTCGGCACCCGGCTCGGGAAGTGGCAAAATATTATTCGCATAGTTTTCGCGTGCTGAGGAAATTGATCATCGTTAGTCAAAGCAACGTGGGTCCGATGTTGAAATAATATATATATATCTTAAGCAGTGCGGACACGGTGAAGAAAATATATTTATTGCAGTGAAACCCGGCGGGGTTGAGAAATCCGGCTGGACCTACTAGCGGGGATGTTCCAGCTTCGTGCAGCGAGGTTTGACAGCCGTAAGGCGTCCGGTGGAGGTGTGATTAGTGAAAATTAGTAGCCATTGCTGCATCCAAAAGTTACCGCACAATGAACCACACGGACCGGGTTGCTGACGTCGGGCCGGACGTCGGGAACGTCCCCGGGACGGCACCCGATACCGCCGGCGGACATCTGGATCTGGCGTTGGGGGTCGGCACGATGAACGTGACCACTGCCGAGCGGTGCCGACTGCAGCAGCAGGCCGAGGAGCTACTCCAGGACGTTTCCTGTCCGTCCTTCTTCGACATGGTGTCCTGCTGGCCCCGAACACCGCCCGGAACGTTGGCCGTGCTGCCGTGCTTCTCCGAGTTCAAGGGCGTCCAGTACGATACTTCGCGTAAGTATCTTTGCCCGTGGGAATGCAAAAGGATTAAGAATTTCTTAATTACCGAACCCGGGGTCGGGGCCATAAATGGCGAGGATGATTAAACGATGTTGTAAACAAATGATTCGACTGTTTATTGAACAACTAATGGGTTGATCCATGCATCCACAGCCTCGGCTCGGCACCGTTCGTAATCGTTCGCTTTAATATCGAAAATTCCTAGCCGCCATTAATCAGTTCGATCGGTGATTTCGCAGAAAAGCAAATAGTTTTCTACATTCTCTCAATTTCAATTCAAATGCCGTAGTTTCACGAAACAAACTGGACCCGGTTTAAACGCCAATGGAGGCGCCTGGTGCCGTTTGCCCCACTGTCACGGGCGACCGTTGCAGGACCCTCACCCCGATGCCTGACAGATTGCTCTCGGCTGACGAGTGGTCCCCTATCTGACGGTGCCCACAATGCAAAATGGCCAACTGGTGAAGAAGAGGAGCATAAATCATCACCGGTCGGGTGATGTGCCATTGTTGGCTTCGCGTTATCGTTAATCGTGCGCCATGTTTTCTACTTACAGTAGTCAGTCAGCTTTCATGAAAGAGATTGCGCTCTGAGCTCACCGGCCAGCAGCATGAACCAGCATTGGCTTACAAACTCGCTAGCTTCGCTGTCCCACGTCGGTACATTAGGTTAATAAGGTTAACCTTCTTTAGCGTCCGCCATAAAACAGTATCTCGGCTCCATCGTGCTCGAAAGTGGAGCCCACTTTCCAACAAGCCCCGAAGCGTATTCTTTTGGCCCGGACTTTGGTGGATGACTCAACCTTTCAATCTCGGGCCCTTCTGTTTTGTTTGCCATTGTTTGGCTTTCCCACCGCCGCCCTTCAGGCCGGCTGGTTTTCCATTCAGCGGAGGAATAATAATTAAGATCCTTTTCGGTGGCGTAGACAAACCGTTTTCTTTTCACAAAGGGGAAGTGCTTAAATCCGAGACGATATAGTTTCGCTTTAGTAACCCGATGCTTTCTCAATTCTTGTCTTTCAATAGAAACTTCCTGAAAAGTGGGTTTCGTGAACGGAATATGCAAATGAAGGTGTGTTCTTTTGATCAGCAAAACGAGTGGCCTTGCTTTTCCGATGGCCCCAGCCCTGGTGGGTTGCATACGAGAAAGTAATGTTAAAGCTCTGCCCCGAAGCGGACATCGCCCGTTGCGCACGGAAATGGTATTATGTTTTCGCTTCGTTATTCCATTTGTTTTGTCTATGGTCTAGCGCCGAGTCCCGGCCAAGCCCGCCGGGTTCAGGTCGGCTTTTCATCTGTCGCTCTGCGGCAACAGTCTTTTCACCGAACATTTTCCGCGCTTTTAAGACGAACGAAAGCATCTTTCAACAAACGAAGAAGTACCAGCTGGCTCGGGTTGTGGTTTCCTTCTTTCTGTGCTTCCTTTTTGCTCAAGCAGGTCGCCTGTTGCATCCGGCTGCCGTAAGGCGCTG
Organism: Anopheles bellator; assembly: GCF_943735745.2. NCBI lineage: Eukaryota > Metazoa > Arthropoda > Insecta > Diptera > Culicidae > Anopheles > Anopheles bellator. The sequence continues at coordinate 57,709,553 of NC_071285.1, read as the reverse complement.
CAACCGCTCGCGGACCGGGCGTCTGGGTCAAGATCGTTTAAAGTGACGCTTCCGGAACATAGGAAGTGAGCCGAAGAGCCAATCAACCGGAGCGTAAATTAAAGCCATGTTGTCAGCTGGCATCGAGTTGAGCGAGTGAAGCTAATTAACTTTCGCTGCACCCGCCGAGCCAAGCAAAGTGAATTAAGGGAAGTGAAGAAAACGAACACGGCTCGGTGCCATTAGCATGTGGCCGGCCGTAGTCCAAACCCCGCCAGGCGCGCTGTTGACGGTTTAAGTGAAATTCTGTTTGTACGCGGATGATTAATTATTCGCTTTCACCATCCCGACTCGGCTCGGCTCGAGGCGAAAGAGGAACAGCTTGTGCCGAGTGCGACTTTAACCGGGTGTCTTGGCGCAGAAGGCGATTTCAAGAACAGATCTTTATGAAACCCACGCAGGAGCACCCGCGGAGATTCTAACTCACACGGAGCCTTCGCATGAATAATGAACTTCATAGAAATGGCTTCTGCTCCATCGGCCTTCGAAGAATGATGTTCAATGGGCGGACACGTGATGGGGCGTGACAAGGCGCAAGTAATTAATGAAATGGTTTGCCAATGGCACTGTGTATCACCGGTTGGCCACTGATTTCTGGCCCACGCCCCAACGGATTGGCCCATTAATTATGCGGTTTGTTATGGTTGAACTTATTGACATTCGATTTGCCTGGCGCAATGATCATTGGTCATGGGTCAATCGCTTCACGGAGGCGTGAAATGAGGTGCGGTGCGTATGACTCGCCTGACCCACTCGGGTGTGTAATGCACTTATTAACTTATTTGCATTACAAAAATCCAATCAATAATCGTGTTTACACATTGTCAATTCCCGCCAGATAATGCAACCCGATTCTGCAACGACGATGGCTCGTGGGATAACTACACGGACTACGATAGCTGCCAGCACCTGGACCAGGCATCGCCGGTGCCTGGGTTCGAGCCGGGTATCGAGCTCCCGACGCTGATCTACTTCGTCGGCTACTCGATTAGCCTGGCGGCCCTCGTGCTGGCCGTGGCCGTACTGGTCTACTTTAAGTAAGTATGCAATACCGGACCGCGCTGTCAGTGGACGCGGTGCCCCGGTCGATCAACGGTGCCGGAAGCCTTATCGTGTGATTCAAAAAAGTAACCACTCTGCCCGCAGGGATCTCCGCTGCCTACGGAACACCATCCACATCAATCTGTTCCTCACCTACATCATGTCCTCGGTGCTGTGGATACTCATCCTGTCGCTGCAGGTACGTCTCTTGATTGCCGGCGCGTCTGCTGGGAAATCGATCAGCTAGATCTCAATCCCGCCCGCCTTGGCGCTGGTGGCATTAAAAATTCATCTCTTTCGCCCGTCCGGGAATTACAGATCACCGTCAGGCTGGAAGTGGGCGGATGCATTTTTCTCGTGACACTCTTTCACTACTTCAGTGCGACCAACTTTTTCTGGATGCTAGTCGAAGGTAAGTGACGCGTTCAAATGACGCACGTTGATCAGCGAACGCCCTCTCCCCGTCGACTATAAGGCCAAGGCTCGCACCGTTTGAACGACCCCTGTGTAAACAACTTAATTTTCCCTTCGTCTTGGGCGTTAGTTGGCGCGAAGGTAAACAAGTGAAAATTTCGGCACACCGTGCCAAGGTTTTTAGTTCCATCCCGTCCGGTTCGAACCGGAACCGGAACGACACGTGATCCGTGACGGAATGCCGTCGTCGTCGGAAAGTTGGTGAACAAACGGCGATGCCTGCTCGACTGTTGCCAAGCCAAGCCAAGGGATGTTGATGGAATGGCAAAGTTTTCCCATCGAGTTCTCGATGGGACCTCTTTGGTCCTCTCCGGTCGGGAATTAATACTCTAAGATGTAAATTTGATCCGCCACTGTTTTGCGAAACACTTGCCAAGAGCTGCCAAGAAAACGGATCCATCCCCGGTGTGGAAAATATTTAGCTGGTGTAATTTTCCGTAAGGACACCCAGGACGTTGAAGTTTTCCGACGGCCAATGCCAACTCGCCCACGGCGCACGTGGTCAGCATCTTAATGCTTCGCCGCCATAATTGACTTTAATTGCTTTTCGATGTTCGGCGACCGCGACGGGCGTGATTTATGCGCGGAACGGTGATTATGAGCCGATTAATAACCCGGCTGCTGCAACAAGTTGCGCCATTAACGATGGCCGACGGGGGCTGGTGGTCGACGTGTTGTGGTGCGGCCCTTAGGCCCCGAAAGAGCAAAACAAGAAAGATGTTTGATTCAACCTTGATACACTCGAGTTTCATGATTATCCTTCCGAACGGCGGCTGAAGGCCTTTCACTCGCTTTTAATTTTCCCATTAATTAGCCCCTTAATGGTCTTAAGTAAGAAAAATTGAACTGTGCATCCGAGCATCTGGCGGTATGGAGGATCCCACCTGGCGATGAAATTTCGCGCACTTCCCGGAAGGACGGATTACGAGAAGCGATCCACGATAAATCTCAACCCGGAACGGCTCTCACGTTCGTACCGCCAGGGACCGGTGCGGACTCGGGTTTTCTCATGGCGCACGATCAATCTTACGTGCCGGTCCTTCGTGGTGATGTCGAACGGTGCAACGTGCACCGTGCACAGTGCTGCACTTAATTACAGCTCGGCAACGGCCGGGTTTGCATTGTCTTGTGCATAGTTAAAATATCCATTAACCTGTGTAATGTCTTCGTCTTCGGTCGGTTCGGCACGGTCCTGCCGAGAGCTCCATAATTCTCTGCAGTCGACTGGAGAGGGCTTAAGTGATACCGACCATATAATTCGTTTAAAACACCTGATTAATACATGCGCCGTCAATTAGCCGGGCCGGTTGGAGTTGGAAGGAACCACGAAAACCCCTTTTAGCGTATCCATTGGGAAAATCAGGGTCCTACAGGGAGGCACCGTTTAATTTAACCCTGATTTATGTCTTCGGCCTCTTACGGTTTCTCGATCGATACATTGCATCCTGCGCCCATTTTCGCTTATTTTGGCAGGTCTCTACCTCTACATGCTGGTGGTGCAAACGTTTTCCGGAGACACCCTACGCTTCCGGAAGTACGCCCTTATCGGATGGGGTAAGTTTTAAAATGAGTTTCGCAGCGCCCTGGTGAATGCAGCTTCGCCGGGAGTAAGTGGACTAGAAATTAATTACAGTCAAAAGTTGAACCACAAAGCCCTGGAAGCACCCGACGGTTGCATCCGGTGGTGGCCTCCGGGGCATCTCGAGTGTAGCATGTACGGTAGATTGGATCAAACGGTTCCTCGGAACCCTCGGAATTCAGTGTTCAATCGAACGAGGATTCGAGCTCAATAAGATTTGGTTCCTTAACGGGCGCACAGACATGTTTGAAGCAGTTCTCGGGAAGTTTTATTGCCATTCGTTTCCAGATGGATGAGAGGCTCCGACATTTGAACTGTTGCAATCAAAAGCTAACTCGTTTGATGTCTTAATCTTTTCGGTAGAAACGGAAAAGTTCAACTTCGGAATATACGACACTGTTTCTACGATAAACGAGGCAGTTCTAATTGATTTCTTCTTCCCACTAGGAGGTCCTCTGATATTCGTCGGTGCTTGGGCCGTCGCGAAACCATTCTTCAGCCCGTGGGCCGACTTGGAACAGCCGAACAAAGTAAGTGTCCGAGTGTAACCAGATTTTAGTATCGAGTATCATATCAATCGGCCCGAACCTGAACGCCAGTTCTCTGCTTTTATTGCCCCCCTCCTGGCCGGCCAGCTCGAAATAGAATGCTCGTGGATGCGTGAATCTCACATCGATTGGATCATCCAGGGCCCGTCCTGTGCGGTGTTGGTTATCAATCTCATCTTTCTGCTGCGTATTATGTGGGTGAGTGAAAAGGATGCAGGATGATGATTGATTCGGACACGAACGAACTCCGCATCCTTCGCATCTACATATATATTATAATGCCGTCTGTTACGAGAGTTTCATTCTGATTCGTTCTCCGTCCGGAAAAATAAAAGGTTCTGATCACGAAACTTCGTTCGGCCAACACCGTCGAGACGCGCCAGTATCGGAAGGCTTCGAAAGCGCTGCTCGTGCTGATCCCGTTGCTGGGCATCACCTACCTCATCGTCATCTACGGTCCGGTCGAAGGCGTTGGCAGCCACATATTTGCCACGACCCGGGCCCTACTGCTCAGCACACAGGTGAGCAGTTCGGAATTTCGAACTGGTGACCAAATTCCTTAAGACGGACGGTTGCATAAGAAAGTTCCTTAAGAAATAGTTGCATAGCCTCATTCTGATGGACATGTTTTCTTGTTACGACTCGTTGTGATCCTGCCGTAATTGAAGCAATTTACGCGGAACTATCACTCGTGCCGCTAACTCGTTGGGCCTGGCAAATAGTCAGCTCATAAATTAAAACGAATGACTTGCGACGATGTGGCGAATCATTTAACGGGCACCTCTCGCGCCATCGGCCACCATAAATCAAAGCACGAAAGTCGGGGTCACCACGAATCGTGCCCGGTTGGCGATGTCTAATTTGCATCATCTTCTCTTTCGCCAGGGTTTCGTCGTGTCACTGCTGTACTGCTTTCTGAACTCGGAAGTGCGCCAAACGTTGCGCCACCACTTCTACCGCTGGCGGGACGAACGGAACATCCTGGCGGGCAAGGTGCCATCGAACCACCACCGAAGGTAGGCAGAAGGTTTTTTCCCATTTCCGGTCCCGAAGTGGTCTAACAATATCCGGGCTGGTGTGTACTGTTTCCCCTCCCGGGCCGTCCGTCCATTCATCGTACTTTCCTGCATCCTGCAACACGGTTATTTCTCATTGTATTCCTTCTCACATTGCGGTTTTTCTTACGTACTTTTCACTCTTTCTCTCGCTCTCTTTCTCTCTCTCATCGTCACAAATGGGTTTTCATGTTCATGGCCCATACTCTCTCTTTCTCTCTCTCTCTCTCTCTCTCTCTGTCTGTTAAAATCGGTCCCAACTTAATCTCGCGGGGGCAACTCGAACATCGGCTCCAAAACAACTTTGCTGTCGCCATCGTGGAGACATACTTGTGACCTCACCCGGGACTCGCACATCATCACCACCATCGCGTAGGCCCACGTTTAGCAAAGACAATTCACCCCGTTCGCGAACCGAAAGCACACGGTTGGTATTTTATTTTGGTGTCCAATCGGGAGTCGGTGTTGTTGTAGTTTTAATTCGTTTTCCTAGTTAAACCTACTAATGTCCATAAAATTCTCAAACACATTCTACGGTAATATCCTTTAGCAACCCGTAGGCATGGCATGCATTTGGGCAGCTCGATCAAACTAACCTACACCTTTATGCTTCTATTATGTTAATTATATGTTTATTATTCTCATTTTTTGTTATTTTTTTCTGTTCTTCTACACACGTATTCAGTCTGACAACCACCACCTCGGCACCATTGATTTGATCCTGTTTTGTAAACACCGGTCCCACCGGTTCCGTTTGCTCGTTTTACATTCATAGCAAAGGTACGTTTGATTACTGTCTCTCTTCTTGCTTTAACCCTGTCCAGTGAACGGCTGCTGGTTGTGTGTTGTTTATGCTTCGATCGATTTAATTATATTTTCATATTCGATCCCGCCGGCGAGCGCACGGTGCCGTGGGGTGCCCCTGTTTTGCGCACGAAACTGCACGTGTCGTCATTGTCGCGAACCTGTTGATGTTGTTTGTGTCCGTTTTTGCGTGTTCTCTACGCACGCTGGCAATAAAGGGCCAAAGTGTGCGTTCATTTTGTGTGACTCAAAAAAGAAAGGAATAACGGTGAGCAGAATTTAATTTTCCCGACCCGTTCGTTACTGTCAACCGGATGTGTTGCGCCTTTTTTCGTCTTCTCCCCGGCGAACTCTTCTGTGTTGAACCCGAATCTGGAACTGGATATTGGAACCGACCCCGGTTGCCATCCGAACCCGGGGATGACGCCACTACAAACACGACGACCAGGATGGTCGAGTAAAGCATCGTGACAATGAAACATTTTTAATGATCGCTTGCCGTGGCCTGGGATGACGGAATGGCTTGGGAAGTTGGCTCGTAAAGCACTGGAAAATGAAGCTGTAAGCCGCTTGCAACGAGTTTGTTGAAAGCCAACATGAATGACGAAGGAACAAATCGATTTATCGGTATCCATTTTAATTGTTTTAATTAAACACAATATGGGGGGACTACGGAATAGCGATAATGTATCAAGCAGTCAGCAAATGGTTAGAGAATGTTACTGCATGTGTTAGTGTACCGTTTAGAGAACACCTCTCCGTCTGTAAATTCTGCCTTTATCCGTTAAACATCCTTAATGTACGTAATGTTTTCTAACCGGACCTCCCTTTTTCTGATTTCTTCTTGCTCTTATTTCCACCAGGTTTTCCCAAATTTCCCGGCCGGAATCGATGAATTTCCCACCCGTGCCATGATCGTGCACCACGGAGAATTAACGTGTGAACATGTTCCGAAAGTCGTCCAAAAAATAGCAAATCTTGTATTAATCGTATTTGGCATGAGGGCAGCAGTGAGACAAATAGATGGATGAAAGTATCTAGATATCAAAAAAAAAAAAATCACCGCACCATCAGGATGTAAACAATGGTCGGCTCCGGAGCCGTAAACAATTTGGGCCCCATAACTCATCCCATTGATAGTCGGAACCGGGTCCGATAGTATTTCGCCGCACTCGCCGACCATTCGACGTCGGCCTTGCGTGGCATTCCGTGGGGCGTAATTTATGGCATACGCGCGACGTGAGCCGCGGCCAGAGAAGAAAGCAACAGAAAATCATAACGTTAATTCCAGTGGTGGCCAAAATATTTATAAGAATCCGGAAGATGCAGCATTCTCCGTGGCCCGATGAGAAAACACGCAACGCGCACTCGCCAAATAGATAAAACGATGTTAGTTTCTAGTTTTTTGTAAGAGATGTGTCCGTAAGCGAATCTTTCTCCGTAGCGATCCGACACAAACGCATTTTTTAAATGTACTTCTGCTGTGAATATGTTACAAATATAATAATACTACATCTTGGTGTACTACCTGCCTGAGTGTTGTTATTTCAAACGGAAAAAGTGTAACCCTTAGCCTCGTTTTATCAACCGCCAGATGCGACATTCCGGAGCAGGAAGCCCTTGGAAATTGCCGATCAATCCGAGCGCCCAACGGGAAATGCATTTTGCTTCGACTGCAACGCTGTTCCGACGGTTGATCCGACCGAGTTCTTTTCGAGTTGTTTGTTTGCTCGCTCCCGTCCGTGGGTAAGTAGCGGAAATAACACTCGGATGTCCGTTCGCCTGGGCGCATTTGTGGGGTAATCGAATCAACACGAGAAGAAAAACTTCGAGCATGCCGATTGCTGAAAACTTGCCAGATTTGTCCCACTTTTTCGACGTACCGGCGACCACCTGCTCTCCTGTCTATCGGAACGGGCTACCGGACGGGGTTAGTTTGTTAACTCGAGCGAACTGTAATATGCTGTCTGGGCGGACTGGGCAGCTGGCAGCTCAATTTGTCCGGCGTTGGTTCCGTTCCGTTCCCGAGAAGTCGGTTTGGAACGGTTCCAAAGTCACATACGCCCCCTAGACTGCGGCACAATTTGTCTACGGAACCGAACACATCTTGGCTGCGTTCCTGGCCGTAAGACTGGCAACGTCAAACATTGTTGCATATGCTCGTCGTCGTGCGGTTCCAATCTGCATCGTGCACCGGGAAGCGAAGGTAAATATTTATGAGAAGATTATGGCGGTTTGCGGTCTTCCACGTGGATGCATTTGCCAGTGTCGGCATTTGTGGGCCCGTCTAGGACTCGGTCTGAGCCAAGCCTCGGTCTTGTGTGACGACTTTCGTCGGGTGATTTTTATCTTGCCCACAGTGTGGCGTTAACTCTGAACGTTTGCCTTCTGGTGGCTGCCGGTCGGTTGGTTTATGTTGATTGCTCAACATAACGTCGTCTTACCCGCTTCACTACTGGCTGTGTGATCGTAAGCTAAAGATAGCAGACACACCCTCCCGGTGCTTGGTTCTAAATTCTCTAAATTGGCCGGATAAAATGCGCAACACATGGGGCGAAGGAATTTAATTAAAAAACTAACTGACGAAAGTGTTACATTGTATGGAAATGCAGTACGGATGACGGGCAACTGTCCGGAAAAATGTTCCCACAGCCAGCGTCTAGAGTTGCACTGTTGCGGCTGCATTCCTTGCGGCCTTAAATACCATATGGAACATCCGTGACACTCTCCCGTTACTGTTACTTGCGATAAATCTCGGAAGAAAATGAACAAAAATTTATGACCAAATTTCATTCAACAAGTTTTGTTAGTTGGGCGCAGCTACATAATTTGTTTCGCAATTTTACCACATGGATCCTAGCGCCTTGGTCGCAGTTTCGCACCATAAATAAACCTTCCGCCCGCATCATAAACGCGCCGCGCCGTGCATTCGCGTTTTCGCGATAAACAAACAGCTTTGCACATCGCCCGTGGCGCCATTGAGAACCGTTTATGCCGCGCTCCTCGGGATGGCATCCGTTTTATTATTCCGCCCGACCACCCGAAGCCTCTCGCGGAGAGAGTGCCCGACCCCCTTGCGACTAGCATAAAAATGTGGCCGAAGTAATTGCGCCCCGGCCCGGCGAGGAGCACGTGCGTGCGGCCGAGAACGACTAGGCGTCTCCATCGAGTTCGAATTTCGAAATTCGAACCAAACGTAAACAAACGCGGCCAGCGCCGTCGGCGCCTACTTCGCTCGAGGGAGAGAGATAGAGAGAGCGCAGAGTGTTACTCTCTCGCTGTGTGCTCTCTCCACGATGGCGCTCGGGTTCAGTGGCTTCGGCTCCGTACGATCGCTGCTTGGCGCCACTGTTGGGGAACTCGGCGCCCAGCGCTGACAGTTGGCCGTTGAATTTGGTCCCTGCAGGACGCGTAACCAAACGCTTTCCGCTGTATTAACCGTGCGTGTCCCTCCCGAAATCTTGTCGAAGTTGCCGCGTAGCCGCGAGCTTGAGGTACGGAGTCCTAAATCCTTATCAGTGTCCCCTTGAGGCACTGCCGACGTTTGCCTGGCCGGATTTTACTAACGTGTACGTGTCCGAGTGTACGTGTTCCGTCTCGTGTTACAGCCCTGGACCAAGCAAACCGTCGCCGGCTAAGCCCGCCGTTAATGAGATTTAACATTTTCAGTCTCGCTGCTGCCAGTGCTGTAGGTGTGCAGGTGTATGTGTGCGTGCGTGTGTGTCACCGAAGTGACCACCAGATGGATCAGGGGCCGATGTTGTACTGCTTCTTTCCTGCGCTGTGTGATTGATTTTTGCCACCGTTGGGTGGCTGAAACCCTCCGAAAGTCCCAATTCGTGCCTCAAACCGTGGACGGGTGATTTGCGAACGGACCCAGGACCCTGTTGAAACGGCCCCCGCTCCAGGTCGGTGTGAAACTTTCGTTCTGTGTCGCTTATAACCAAAACTGAAGCAGCGATGCAATTCGACACGTGCGTAAGTGACCGTCGGAGGTTTTCCGTGAAAATTAACCACCAGCAACCGGTGGCCCGTGTCGTTGATTCAATTTTCTCACTTTAAGGCCAGACGGTTCCGTTCAGACCCTGGCCGGAGAGCGATACGGAAACCCGACCCGACCGTAATCGCGATCATGATGATGACCGGTATTAAGCCGACGGGGACGGCCTCAGTCAACTGGATGATGAAAGTGAATTAAAATTGGATTTGCGTTGGTAATTGAATTTAGTATCACCGGGAGGAGCCGCCCGGGCCAATTGCGACCATCCGGACCGCCAATGTGACGTGCCGCGTGGAACGCATCTCGAGAGTGCTCTGGGGTGATTTCCGTTTTCTCAACGAGCATTTAAAGAGTGCAGTGCAGGGCTTAGATTGATACTGTGGGGCCGAAATAGCAACCACGGACTGCACGCGACCAAATGACAATGTTGGGGCCTTCGGGTGAGGACTAAAATTACGCCACCCTCAGTGGTTGCGTCTAACGAGCTGCAAATTATATGTGCAACGCGAGTGTGGCTGGCGCATGGCTTGCGAACATTAGCGGCTAACTAATTGGCGCTGCGTACGACCGCCGTGTGGTGGTCAATGTGAAAACCCGGTTCACTAGGAGCACGCTCTCACTATGGCACTAACTGATAAGCGGTGTAAAATAGGTGTTGAGTTGAAAACGAGAGTTTCCGACTCATATACTTCTTGCGTGGCCATACAGTCTTGTAATGAGTTTGTGAGTTTTTAACATTAATTAATGATTTCCTCGTGAATGATTTGCATCGATCTAATGATTCGGCATTTAAATTAGTTTTGAAAAGCAAAAATCCCGAACATTATTTTCTGTCCTTTCCAAAAATTGTTTAGATAATTCTCTATACCAATAGTACTATAATGTAATTTAGCATTTAGCTCAAACCAAAATCGAAAAATCAGAAGCAAGACGAAGCTTCCACAACTGAGTCGAACGTAACGTGTCGCTTCTTATTATCGTTGACATGGAAGGAATTAAACCGAACTCGGACAGACACTTGTTGTTAGTCTACATTTCTTTTCCCACCCGATATAGGTCATTCGAGGCGGCAGATAATTGTACCCTCGCCCAGCCCCAGAAAAACATCCGCCCGGTCCAAGCTACTTACCGATCCGGGCACCTGGCAGGATATTATGCTTTGTAAACACAATTATGCTACACTGTGATTGAGTGACTGCCGAGCGCTGCCGAGAGTTGGTTTAATTTTTATCGCCATCCGGGGGGCCGAACTTTCCACTTTTCACCAAACATCGCTCAATTCGATCTAACCATCGTACCGACCGACCGACAGCAACGCCCGGGCCCGGAAAAGTTTCCCTAAAAATCCAATTAATGTCCAAAACATAAAACGTCCGCCGTGGCGCCTTCAAGGACTCTCTCGCTCTTGACACACGCAGGAACGTGTCCGGTATTTGGGGACTTTCAGTGGTGAAGTTCACACCGCTTCCTCCCGAGTGCCCGTCTTTATGGGCATCAGGAGACTTGACACTCGCTCCCGATCCTGATGCCGGCGGCCGGCCTCCGGGTCACCATTCGGGGCGAACGGGGAGACATCCTTTCGGAAGAAGTTTTCAATTTGACATCCATTATAAGTTGGCACTTCGGTTCTGTTGTGATGTTTTTTGTAGTTTAAAATGTTACATTACGGTCGTCTAGACAGCCAACGAATGGCTTCTAGAGCTTCTGTTCCACAATCGAATCCCGAGATTAATATCGAAAATTAATCCTGTGTCACGATACAAGCCGTTATTGACATCGTTAACTAAAGTCAGCCGAGCAACATTCGTGGCTCCGTTTACATGCAGCACAGCGACTAAACTGTCTCGCATGGCACGAGGCTTGTAATTGAATTTCGAAACGTTTTTACCGTAGGGAAAATGAATTCATCACGCTCTAGGCGGATGGAACAAAAAAATCGCGAAACACGGAAAGTTAATTTCGGAAGAAAAACTTTGTCCCCTTTGCGTATGACACACGGCGCCCGAGGCTGCGTCCCAGGATATTCGCGAAAGATCAACAAACACGCGGTACGAGGGTTGAAAATGTCCTACTTTCCAGCCAGGGGCATCGATATTGCTTCTCTCTCTCTCTCGCTTGTTGAAAGGCACTCACACGTGTTGACGTGTGGTTAACATCTTAAAAACTGGATGCCAACGAGCAGAACACCGGAAGCGAGGAGCAGCAACGTATGTGCATTAATGGGGCCTGAAAACGCCCCGTTAATTGAGCGGCTAAATGCATGGTAATCACTCATCTACAGTTCCGTTACACTGTGGTTGCACTCGAAGGGCAAAAGAGGAACCCCTACGTGCTCTCTCGGGAGCCTGAATGTTTATCATCATTTTTGCAAAACCACAGTCGCCATGTCGATGGCTCGGTGTACAGAGAGACCCGACCGAAGCTAATCACAAATAAGCCCACACTAAGGCCACGAATAGATTGTGGTCGCTTGGGCCGGGAACGATGATTTACTGGCAGATCGGTAGGATCAGATTTTCACTCCACGAATCCTACACCCTCATCAGATCAGCCTCGGATTAGAGATTAAGTTTCCAATTTGAAACAAAGAAAATTGTATTAAAATGGGCTACAGGAGGACCCCAAGAAAATAGCTCATAAATCTACGTGCGTCAAGCATAAAACACTTATCTGGGTCCCTGTCTCCGTCACGCTCTCAGGCTGATCTCGCTTTCCCCCGCAAAATCATACCTAAAAACACTTCACAAACCAGCTGGCCAGTGGCCAGCGAAAGCTCGTCCCCTGCCTACGTCGGAGCATATCACTTTCGTGACGTTGAATCGCCAGCGCTAATTAATTTCAATGCGAATAATTAATTAGTTTTGCACTTCGAAAACAGCGCCACCGTGACACAAACAAACTCGCGGACCGTGGACGACGGTGGAAGTCCTGGCCCAGTGTGAATATTGAAAAGAATTAGTGAAGCACAGCGAGCGAGACTGTGTGGCTAAATAAGGGGCAAGTTTCACGTTCGGGATAAACACCGTCTCAAGGTATGTTTTAATGTGGCGAAATAAATGAGTCGTCCACAAAAGGGGCCCTCGCACGCTTAATGAAGTGTTTGGGCGAATTCGAATTCACCCACCATTAATGCTCCGACTTCCGGCCGGTGATTGATGGTGGCAGTCAGATCTATGTCCGGCTAACTAAGCTTCAGCTAGGGGCTAATATCCGTGACACTAACGTGTGGCCTTCTGACAGATGACTATTTGATCTCAGAAGCCACTCTCAGAAGATGTTCCGAGAGAGTCGGTCAATGCATCAATCAAGTTTCTCCCGAAAAGGCTTACGGAGGCCACATGCGCTCGAGACACAAACCAAATCAGTGTCGAGCATACAAATCAAATGGCCCTGTGTATGACGAATAGTTATGTCGGGCTGATAAATCTCAATCCGATCTGCTCCGTACTCGAATCCGTCGTCGTCGTGATCAGAGGGCGTAAATTAGAATTCATGTTATGGCCAGTGTCGAGCAACTGCCTGGCCCACTGTGCCGATCCATATTCCAGCACTTTTAAGCCAGGCTCCGGGTGGTCCTCGTCGAACGATAATGCATAATAAGAGCGCGCATCTAATGAAACCGCTGTCAATCAAAGCTGTTGGTCGGTGCGTCGGATGTCATACGGCACTCGAGCAAACAGCCCCGGCCACGCTTTCCATTTGACAGGTTCCGGCGACTTGGGACCGTGGCCGAGTCGAGGCAGCAAGATTCGATGGACGTGAACGACGATGGTGATGATGAGCCATTTCGTTTCGCTCGTCGCAATTTCGTGTGCGGTCTGAGGGTGACGGCGAAGCGGATACAATCTTGCAGAGTGGCGCATCCCTTGCGCTGGGCATCATCATCCCGGTTCCCGATTCCCTTTTGCGCACGTGGCCCTCTGCAACTTCGACTCCGGTGGCCATTTAAGGCACGTACATGCACACATACAAAGTGTGTTTACATTAATAAATGAATATGGCGAGGGTCGCTCGGGAGTTCGCTGTTTGCATATGTGTGCGCGGCGAGGTGGCTGGTCGGCCGTGGGGAGGATGATCCATATTATTCCATTATGATGCTAATACAATTTATTCGACGACCAGCGCGCTTGACGCAGGCAATCCCTACGCCCTCCCCAGGAGTCCCTGAACCGAAGCTGCTAATAGCGGGGCCGGTTCGCCGGTGAAAGCGGTAGTGAAACGGAGCCGAAATAATCGCACAATCCGTTACATAAACTGTGGGCGCGGAGACCCACCGGATGGTTGAAGGATTTTCCGACCCAGGCCGACTTTCCCATCAGCCGACCGTGACAAGGGCAGACCCACGTCTCGTCCGGCTCATCCGGCGACTGGCCGAACAAAAAACATGTGTCCGGCTTACGGAGAAAAAAGGTTCGGTTTCGGTGGCGTTTTTTTCCCCCGCTGACCGGTCGCCCAGTGGTTCCGGTCCGGAAATGGATCCGAATGGAAGGAAGAAGCAAATAACGGAAAGTAAACCGATTCGCCGGCGAAAAAGATGCTCACCCTAATCAGGGTAGGCTGCGATGGTCGTACCTGGGCGATAGGCTTCGGGACCAAGGGCTGTATGTGCATCGATGGGGAGAGATTGCAGTAGGCGCTGCCGGTCCAACAAGCCGTTGTCAAACATCCTTGCCGGATGTGATAAGATTGATCGCCATGTTCGATTATTGTGACAGGACAAATGTTATTACCATGTTATTATAACTGAGAACTGAGCAATATTTGAACTGAGCGATATTTCTTGCATTTCTTTTCGAATCGCTAATGAAAACCGGTCACTCTACCTACCACCGTTTGAAGTAAAACAATCTCCATTTGCTAGGTAAACACAGGAAAACGGTCAGACCCCTTCTGAAGTGTGCCCCAAAAATAGCGCACTGATTGACAACTTTGTCGAAACACGGAACTTCGCTTAAGAAAGGCCCCGACGCACGTCCTGGAAGGACGTGCGTAACGAGCCGTTCAGTGAGACCTGCGCCGTACCGAATGTGGAGAGTCATTATTCAGTTCAAACACACGACTTGCCCGACCAGAAGCTTGGCTCGCTGCCCAAGACCCTGGCCCCAGGTCCGGCTGGACAAAAGATTGATTACCGGCACCGGTAGTCCGCCCGTCCGAAGGGATCCCACCTCGGGGTGAGTCCAAAAATATATGCCTATTCACGTTCCTGTTCCCCGATTCCCGTGGTGTGGGTTGGTGACCGTCTTTCCAACATTATTTCCGGTCTGTCACTCCTCGACAACCTCGGCAGGCCGGTGGACGCGGTGAATAATTCAATTCATTGAAAAAAGTAGGGTACCGCCAACGGGATTGACAGGTTCGGTTGTCGGTTGGGTTTGCGCCGGTGTCACCGGTCGTGTCGGAAGACGAAAAGGAAACGAATAAATTGGATAAACTTTGGGCTAACATCTGCATCTGTTGCGCTGCTGTGACAAGTGGCTCAAGAAATGGACCATGCAGTTGCAGTTTGCATGGCCAGGTTCTGGCCGGCATCTAATGAGTTGCGCATGAATTAAGCATCCCGCTCGGAACGCCGCGGGATACACGGATGGAGCCCGCCTGCGGATAACGGGCAGACGCCACGTGTCGGTCGGTGTGTTTATTTTGCAGAATGATGCTTCAAAGTGGCATGTTGACCCACATGGAGCGCAAATAGGAGGCTTGGTCGGTCGGTGCGCATAGCAACCGACATAATTAATCCGGGAATCCGGGAGACTAACTACCTCAACGAAAGCGGAGAGTTGTCCTTGGGCAGATCAAACGGATAATGCACATCGAAACGATACGTAATTTCAATTTGAAACAACCCCTACCGATGGGGTCCTGTTCGAGGCATTCCGATTCTTATTTTAAATAATCCTTCTTTTGAATTGCTGTTGCCCCTTGTTGTCCCTGAGAAAGTCCACTGGTTCGCTCATGGGAACGTGCAGTACAAAAAGGTTTCCGGAATCGCGGGAAAAACTCTATCAAACGGAACGACCTCATACCCAAAATGAGATGGCAAACATATTCAGCAAACACAGCGCTGCTTCTTCTCTGCTCCGTTTTCCATCCCGTTTTGTTGGGTCCTCTGAGCTCCATTTCACTCCTTTTTTTTGCTGGCCCACCCAACAATAAATGATGTGACAGTTAGTGCCTGTATCGTGGTGCTATTTATATCCCGCGCCGACACCTCTCGCGCACACGCTTGCCGCGTAATGGCGTGTGTCGCGCGAGCATAAATAATCGCCACAAGTACGCACGATGCGAATGAAATGAATTATTCACCAGAGGCAGAGGGTTTGAAAGACCGGATGGCCGCCCGAATTAGACCCGAAGCAAGCATATCGTGACATCTCAAAATCTTCCCAACAACAGAACGCAAACAAACCACCGACAAGACAAGACACAGGAAGGCTACAAGACTGACGGCTCAATTCGGAGGACGGAATATCGATTCGGAAATATCGATGGGGAAGCCCCACGCACAGCTCACAGATTGGGGCGGTGGAATATGGCGGCCAATAAAATATTCCTCCTGAAGCTCCCCAATAAACGCACGCCACGCCAAACGCCGCCACAAATCCTCGTGGTGGAAGCGACAAAATAAACGAGGAATAAAAACGGTTCCAACAATGCGTGACACTTCCGGTGATCAGCCCACGGACGCTTGGAGCCGGATACGAATCCCTTCCTTCTTCGGGACGTTTGTAGTAATTTGTCGAAATTTGTTTACCGATTTTTTGTTCCGATTTTTCGCGGATTAAAGCACACCGGTTAAGATCCGGCCGCTTCCGAGAACACCGAAAGGGCATCTCGAGACACAGCGGAAGACACCGTAAAGCATTAACCTTCCGGCAAACTTTATGCTACAGACCTGGAGACACCGCCGCCCCGGTGAGTGTCATTCGGTTTATGTTATTGGCCGTCACGGCGGGAATGTGGCTCTCGGCTCGAGAGTGTATGTAGTCCGTCCTGAGGTGTCCGTCCCTTGGGGATCGCGTCCTGCCCCGCGTTGGAACGGCAGCAGAGCACTAAAAGCAGCAAGGTCGGGCTTCGTTAGAAGCGTTTTTTATATTGCCGCAATAATTCAAGTCAATTTCTCGTGCCCACGTTCACCTCTGGCCTTCCTGTGACCGCACGTTCCACGGAGGTGGTGCCCGATAAAAGTTTGTTGTGCTCTTCACCGATTCTTTCGGGGCCGGTCCCAGCTCCATTTCGGTTGCCTCCAATTGCTTTTTCTGCGGAGCACGTCTTCAAATAGGAGATCGGGATAAAGTGGGCCGGCCCGGGCTCCGGAACCGGAGGCAGCCTTCCACGGCGATTGACATCATAATTTGGGGTCACGTTCGTCGCAAATCTTGTAGTTACGGGTCACCGTGCTTCCCTTGGGCAGTAAATCAAGGGATTCGGGGCCCTGAGTACATTTGTCCTGATCCTGTGAGGTTGGCTTCTGAAAGAAACAGGATTTTATATCTTTTTGCAACGTTCGAACTCTCCGATTCGGTGGGTTTGGCAATTAGCTGTACATGAAATTGCTTGCCACTCGAATTCAAAATTCTTTGCCCCGTATTGGCCACAGTCCAATCGTTCGATCCGATGCAGGATGCTGCCACTCGACAAAGTCCACCACCCTTTAAAATGTAATTACTAAGCGCCGGAGCGTAAAGTTCTCTGCCAGGCTCTGTTCTCTGTTGAAGGAAATCCGAAGCAAGCAGGCTCTCCCCCCGTTTCTAAAGGCACTTGGGTGCTGTCCGCTAACCGAATTAAAAAGTGAAGGACTTAACCGACTTGACAACACTGGAATCTGTCGACGTCCCGGTGGAGTGTAAACCAATACTTGCCACAGCCAATTTTCTCTCCCCAGCTTTCGAGCTTTCCTGTGTCCTGTCCACCTTCGTCGAGAGCCAGCCGGCTTCACTTTGACACTTCATTTACCGTGCACTATGAAACTTAATCCTCTATCAACACGTGGGTCACAGGACCGGAGTGTGGCAAAAAAGTAGGAGAAAACCTTTGCCAGCCCTCCGGTTTCCGCTTTCTTTGAATCCTTTCCGTGCGGACACGGAAGTGGCAAGTGTCAGTAAGGCGTGAACTTTTTTGCGCCAGACACCGGCATTTCGCACTCGAGCAAGATGAGAGGCTTCCCGAGTGTTGCTGCCTTTCTGGTTAAAACCACATTACCGAGCAGCTGGAAGTCGTGTGAATCGGGATGACACCGATCGACAACACCGACCACCGGACCAGAGGGGATAAAGTGGTCACATCGTGCAACAAATGTCTCGTCTGGGCTATCGGACAACGGACAATTTTCGTAATCGCCAAAGTCCGAAGCGCGAAGAACCATTTCTTGGGCTGCTTTAGTGTCGCGAATCCGACTCCAATCGCACCAACATCTGCGATGGGACTTTATGCGAAATGTCCCGGCCAAGGCAAAACCCTTCATCGAAAAAGATGCCACGTCAGCAGCTGTGACTGCGTTTTTTGAGCGAAAGGACATCAAAATTCGAGTCACTGATTCGAGTTTGAGTCAGCAATAACGGGGGACAGCATCAGGGACATTTGTTCTACTTTGTGCCTTTTTCCATCGTACGAAAAATATGATGATGAATGTCGCCTAGCTCATGTTCGATGAGTTCCTAAAGCCCATTAGCCTCAATAAGCTTAGTCCAATTGGCACACGAAAAGGGATATTGCGTGTCTTTAAAGTCTTATTTGAGGCACCACACTCTTAAAGACTTTAGGGTCCTCTTGCTCCAGACCAAGCTGGGTTGGCCCATTTGGTTACCCTTCCGATGTGTGGCAGCTGCTTTTACCGTGCTAATGTTACGAGGACTTGGCACCGGAAAGGCGAACGGTTTTCCAGGCCACTTCCCGCCGCCGGAAACTGTGTTTAATGCGAAAAACTTTCCTCCCAAACGCTGACCACGAGTGAGTGGCCCTTTTTTTCTTCTGCCGGTTTTCCACTTCATTCGGCAGTTGTGCACGGCAAACGGTGGTCACGCTCACGAGTGGCCAACAGCCGGAAGGAAGCAATAAGTTTCAGTAGCCCTCCCGGCCCTGGCCGACGCGAATCGTTCACCTAGCGGCCTTTTCAACCCGGATTCCCCGTACGGTTAGTTTCCAATTATTCAATTATGTAGCAATCGGTGCCAAAATCTGGCCAGGCTTGGGGGTCCGCTTACAGCAAGCTCGATCGTTCGCGCACAAAGGGGCCCGCGCAAGTTGTGCATCCCGTTTCCGGGCCAGTGGCGTGGTGTACACTTCCGCCCGGGTGTTGTAAACTATTCAGGAGAAGCTTTAAAATGATGGCCCCACAAATTAGTCAAGTTTGCGAAGCACAAATCGAGCGTTTATCAGTGCCATTACTCACTGCAGGACGAACGAAGCTGTACCTGGGTCTCACCACTGGGGGGCCACCTTCTTTTATTGCGAAATTTGCCCGAACATTCAACCGACCGAGCGTTAAGTGACTTTCTAATGAGTGTCGGGCGAACTTTACGGGCGTGGTTTTCACAAACTAAAATCCTCTCGCTTTCAATTAGGTTCACGCAAAAACCACTCAGCGTAGGAGTTCTTGGGTACACAGTTACCGTGTTGTGTTACCTACGATGAATCAATTTCATCAATTTCCACCGGCCAAAGTTCCACCAAGTCCCTTTGTGCGCTGCGGCACACATACACCGAGGTGGGGCCGACGGAACACAAACGTACAAATGGATTTCTCGGTTGGAAAATTCGATTAATTACACAAATGTACTCTCACGCTCGTACAGTCGTCACGTGGCCACGTGGTGCGTCCCAACCTTAACAGTGATACTTTGGGGCCCGGACTCCTCCCTTTTGGGTCTCATAATGAGCCGGAATCAACCGAAAAAGCACCTCGGGAATTGAATTAATTGAGCAACGGCTTATGAAGGTTGCCTAATAAAATTGACTGCACTCGGTGCCGGTGGCGTAAGCGGCGTGAGTGATTGCTTCGCATTTGTCAGCCGATGCCACACGCCCAGGCAAATCGAAATTGAAAGGAAGGATGGATTGCAAAGTCTGTAATGTAATTGTTTTCCAAAATCTACCCCATGCAGAAGCAAACTAAGACAAGACAAGATGGAGACTCGAGAAACGAAATGTTCCGTGCGCAATTTAGTCAACGCCACAGTTTCGTGCGCGTCAGCATATAGGGTAATCCAGCGATCCCTTTTCGGTAATCCAACGTTTTACGAGCATTTTATTGCACTAAAACTAGCAGCACTGTCTGACCGAAGGAACCGATCCCAACTCCCAAACCTCCAAATAATCCCCCGGCTGATGCTATGATCCGTCAATTGAACATGCAAAAGGCAGGTCCGAAGGCCCGGCTGATGGATTAATCTCGGTGTCCTTCTTCGTTCCGGAGTCCCCCGGAGAATGTGACGCTGCCCGATGCACGTCGACGAGGGAGCGTAAATTTGATTTACTCCGAGGGCTAAACAGCTTGACATCGCCAGCAGTGGCCAGCCCACGCCGACCCCTGAGCATTATCTATTCATGCGAACCGGGCCACACGTCGGAACGGTGGCCCAAAGTTAGGTCACACCGAAAATTTCGACCACCCCGAGCCCAATCAAAGTCGACCGTGGCTTTGATGAGAGCTCATTCTCATATTTCTCACGACGCAAAGTAGGCTCCGCATATATGCAGGACGTGATGGCGACAACAATATGGGCCCGAAAAGCAACACAATCGATAGCTGTCTCCGCTCGAAAGTGGTCTCGTGTTGGCACAGGCTCAAAAAGGATGGTTGTCCCCACCAAGAAGCGTAAGAAAACAGAAACGATGAAAAACATTGCAGCGACAACTTAGAAAAG
This sequence comes from Anopheles bellator, assembly GCF_943735745.2. NCBI lineage: Eukaryota > Metazoa > Arthropoda > Insecta > Diptera > Culicidae > Anopheles > Anopheles bellator. Next base: position 57,689,148 of record NC_071285.1, on the reverse strand, counting down.
TCAACTTTCCCCAGATGGCCCGGCCTGAGGAGCTGGGCGGAAAACCCGAAAACGCTTCGGGCCAAAGAATTAAGGTACTCCCAACAAAAGGTAGACACCGGAGCCACTCAGCCAGCGTGCAGATGTTGCTCCGCTAGTCGACCAGTCACGTGACTGGGGCAGAATCCCCATCGCTCACGATCGACTTCGCTCGCCAGAAGCGCCGCAAGCCAAAAGTTGGCTCAGGTTTTGTGTTTGTTTTGAAGAAACCACTGTGGCCGCCGGCGAGCCTACGCCTCCAATACCGGTCCAGCCCAGCGAGTGTTAATCCATCGCCATCGAAGGTCCTGCTGAAACAGCCCGACACCGGCACCTTGTGAAAGAAAATTTAGAGTCAAGTTTAGAGAGTTTATTTTGGACATCCTGTCTCGGAACGCGCGAACGAGTTTTGAGTTATTTATGAGACCACAACTATCTGGGCCGCGCGGTACTAGTGTCTTCGCGCACAGGATGAAAATCAGTTTTGCCACAGTTTTTGGTCGCAACTTCCGATAAACTTAGACAACGATAAAACCCGTCAACCGGCCCACTGGAAACGCAAAAGTTGAATCTTCCGTGTCACGCCACGTCGGTTCACCTTTCGGTGAAACTTTTGGGGCGATTTTTGGTGGAACTATTTTTAAACTTCTTTTGCCGGTGCCGCACTTTTTTAGCTTCCTCGAAACTGCAAAGATCGTGGCCGACAAGCATCGAGAGCGGAAAACGAGAAAAATCCCATCAACGACTCACCACCACGGTGTGGAGCGTCTGCGAATGTGTTGCCGGCATCATAAATTCACTGAAAATTTACACTAATGTGAGTGCGAATTCTTTTGTTTGTTCCTTCCGGCACCGAATCCACGAAGGTGTGCGAAGCTTAGCGCACGGCCATGGCGAATGTAAGTGACCCGAGGGTTGGGGAGAAAAAATCAACAGTCGCCCTGGCTTGCCCCGGCAGTCGCTGGAGTGGTCCTTAAATGTTTAAAACAGAAAGCAACTCCTTTTTTACGCGGGTTCGTTCGCTCATTCATTCTCGTCCGCGGGCGACAAATCTCTGTCAATTTGCGCCTCCGCACCGACGATTCCGGCCACCGTTGGGTTTCGTCACTCTCCAGGCTCACCGCTGCCAGTGGGGGGCCCTCCCATGTCAATTGGTGTCTGTTTTCACAGGCGGGAGTCCTATTCACCGTTTTCCGGTTGTTTTTACTTCACCACCAGCGAACCACCAGATTCGGGACCGGTTCCAAAGTCCGCTTTCATTTGGAACCTTCAATTTTGACAGCTTTAACGACAGCAGGGGACCCAAAAAATTATACGCTTACTTCCGTGTGGCTTTGAAAAACTACTCTTCCGTCGGCAACGGACAAAGAAGTCACACCGTTTTATGGAGCACCATTTTCACCGTCCGAATCGTTATTTGCAGCGCTTCCTCGGGTTGCTCGGGTCAAATGGGAAAACTTTGCACACTTTATAATTACCCGAGGTGTGAGCGAAACCTGAAGAACGCAACTTTGGCCCGGTTCGGGGGAATGTACGAACAGTGGCGGCCCGCTTAGTTGGAGTTTCCTTTAAAGATGGGGCATATTTTTAACTTTATTGCTTCTGGCACTTCTTTGCTCGGGTCCGGTCGGCGCATAGTTGTGGAATTGCGTGATGAAAACTTCCCACGAGATTATATATAATCTGCTTCATCCCGATAATCTTTCGGCGCCCCGAAAGATACTAATCCTCGAGCTGGGCGTTTTTTTCTACCTTGAGCACGTTTTCTTAACACCTGATAATTTTGCAGCCGGGTGGCCGAAAAGCAATTTTGTTGGACCTTTTCACAGGGCGCTGTCTCACTCGGGCCGTTGGTTGAGTTATGAATTTCATGGGAAAACTAATAATACCTCCAAACTCACCAGAAAGGAACGCAATAAAACATTAACAACGATGATTAATTATGGCTTCCTTTAAGCATTGATTAGAAAAGACATTCAATCAAATCCGTCTGGAAGTTAATAGCATTTTTGGGTGAACGTAGGACGGTATCGAAGGCAAAGTGTTTGTGTCGAACGTCGAACGCTTCTTGGTCGGCCCCCGAGCATGATCATCGATTTCGATTGTCCACCCTTGGGTCCGTGTACAAAAATAGCTGTAATGCTGAAGCCATATTTTGGCCCTCTCCGGGGAGACCATCAATCTTCCGGCAATTTGCACCGATCCAGGCCCGTCCAGTCCGTCGCTGCAGCCTCGCAGCACCGTCATCGCAAGCCCTCCGTTTATTTTGGTCATTAAACTCACATTAAATCATACGCACGTTAAATTGTTTTAATGCCCGGCGTCGTGCTGCGTGAAGATGCTTCGGCAAAGATGTTAGACGCCAAAAGTACGTTAAAAGGGCACCGGCCCGGATCGATACCGTATCACATACACATGCCAACGGCAGAGATTTCATTTCATTTCATTTTTTAAAGCATTGAATCAGGCTCAGCTTGAGGCATGATTCTGACTTTCTTCGGTTTCTGAGAAAGCACGGGCACTTCGCCGGGCTGGCTTTCGGCATCAACGTTCGATTACGCCGAATAATATCCTGTTGGCCTAGTTCAAACGCCCTGCGGCCTACAGCCAGCCAAACGGGAGCCTCACGAGAAGCGCGTGCCAGGATTATGCTCCTTGGTGGTCGATTATGATGTGAGCTGGCCTGTGACGAAAACTTCCACAAAGTCGCTTCAGAAAACAAGATTCAAATTTCATGACAAAGTTTCAGACCGCTTTAAGATACCTTTCGGATAAACAACGCGCAACCCGCAGTGAAGATCGCTCGCTGACTCGCTCGATTGAAATGGATGCGTTTTCGAGAGGGATTTCGGATGATGGCTGAAAAATGGGTGCTCACAGTGGCTGGTGCCGCTTTTTCCAATCACAACGTTCGAATTGCTTTCTTACCACCAGCGACGATTGCGAGCGAAACCGAACCGAGCCAATCCTCGTTCGTTCGAGGAAGACTTTTTCCGTCCGCCAACCGACCGACCGGCCCACATTTGTCATGCGTTCTTCCATTTTTGGACCACGGCACAGTTGGCTCTGGTTCTCATAGTTTCGCTATTCATGGCGCTGCCGGTGCCAGCCCCACAGGGCGAGAAGAAGTCAGCTCGGCAGGATGCGACCACCGCAGAAGCTGATAGTTTGTACGCACGGACGATAATAAATTTCAGCTCTCGCATCGATCGAAGCTTTCGATTTCGATAACCGCACCGTGTGGATGCCGAAAGTCCGGGGGCGTCTCACGCTGTAACGCTGTTTAATAAATGATTATGTTTTAATGCGATCGTAACGATGTTTTGATTGGAGCCCGAGCCGAACCGGAAGCTGAACCGACGAAGATAAGGCGAAGAGAAATTATTAAAGGAATATCGATTGGAAGCGTATCGTCTACTTTCGCTTCACCCGAAGCGTTGTTTTTCGTTAGGCCGATGAAAACAGTCGGATTCGTGCGGATGCTGAATTTGCTGCAGCCTCAAACGGAGGATATTAAAGTGCTTCGTTTGCTAAGCAACGGTGAGCGTCCATCGGATGCGCTACCTTTTAGCTACTGTCCAAAACTGCAAAACGGCCCGTTGTCGTTGTGACAAAGGACAACTAGTTTGCGGGTTGTCAATTAGGATGCAATTATCCCCAAGCCCCAGTCGGTTCCAAATGGCTCTACTCGACCTCGTGAGCCATGGCTATGGCCGGCACAAAATTTGCCGGCTTCATCGTAACACAGAAAGATTGGCGTGGCCACAAATCGATTTGCGACATCTGTGATGATTGTAATATTCATTTTAAACACCCTGGTGCCCGGGTGGTAAATTTTGCAAAGGTGGTAACCGATTTCGTTCTGCTTTCGCCGTGACCCCGGACCATGCAAAACCGAATCAAATGTTTGGACAAGAAATCAGCACCACTTTCGTTCGCCGACTTCCGCATCGATACACAGTCCGCCATGCTGGCGATGACAATATTTTCGTCGATGGCCAGCGCTGTAACATGATTTACTGTTTCGTTGTGACAGTTTGAGTCGATGGCCCCGGGGCCCCGATGCCGATGGCCCCGTTTTATCGCCGGACCTGGCCCCGACCCCAACCACGAACCCCAGCCGAGAACCCCACCCAAACCATGTTAAGCCCCGGAACGGTCAGATGCTAGCAAAAAGCGAAGCGACTACTGACCAGCAGTGGTCAGCAGCAGGCAGCAGGATGCAAACCGGAACCACTGGCACAATGCACATTCGTCCTGCGAGTGTGTGCTGTTTCAAAATTGCTTCAAACAAACTGCCAACGTGGCCTGGAGCGTGGCGTGTACAGCGAATAAAATCGGTCGCTTTGGTTTGGAGAGCCAATTTTGAGGTCCCGAAATGCCGACTCGGGATGTAGGTCATCCATTATACGGCACCAGATGCTCCGACGGGAACGGCATTCTGCTGATCACTGCATTTGCAAATCGGTCGTAGAGAAGTCCTCGAGGCAGCCAGCGACGGTGGCACGTGAACTAAATGGCGTTCAGCACCATTAACATTCTATGTGACCAGAGCTGCCGGGCTTATGGTATTATTTTCAATTGCGGAAATATATCATCGCGATTCCAGTTTTTGCTGGTGGCCACTGTCTCTTGTGCAGATATTGATCAAATTTAATTTTACACAATCAGAACTTCAGGCTCAACTCAATTGCTGCGTGAGCAATAACAGGGATTCCTCGGCAGTGATGAGTGATCACCCGTGAGCATTTGTTTAACAAGCCGTCACGTCATAAGCGCCTCCAATAAAGTCTACATTAATCATGCACGTGAATGCTTACGAATGCCACAACAATCTGCCCCCGGGAAGGAGATCCGGATCTCCGATTGCCCGAGCTTTGCACATAATTCGCCACCATTGGGCCGTGTAGAGGCCAAATTGACCGCCGCCCGGGTCGGTATGTCTGCAGGACATGCCCGCTGCTAACGAAGCCCCTGCACCGGCATGTAGGATTAAAATAATGACCGAAACTTCAAACCCACCCTAGAGAAGCGCCGCAAGCAAGGGAAGTGTACGGATGGACATTTGCATAAAATCGATAAATTCTTCTCCCTGCCCTGGTTGGCAGCTGGCCCAGACACAATCGTCAGCTTCAAGCAATCGTCAGCACAGACACGGAACCGAATGTAGGGCCCCACGGGCCCGGCGCCCGTAAACATTGGCCATTTTGCATACGAAATGCGAGTGGAGCAGCAAACTCGTTGGAGCACCAAACTCCCAGCAGTAACTTGGCTCGTGCGTGCTGCAGGGAACCGTATTTTAGAAAGTATCTCGTTTCTGCTCGTGTTTGTTATTTTATTTAATTGCTCGTTGATTCTCCACCCGTTCTCCGACGATCGAAAACACAATCCGGCTCATTTGTTTCATGTTTTGTTTTCTTCAAACGGGCGCAGAAGCCCATTACCGCCCATCATCAACGTCGTTGTTGGAACCTCATCAGTGTCACCGGCACGCCGCCCTCAGAGCGACGGATCTGAGGTGCTTTAGCGTGTGTTCTATGAAGTGGTTATTTTGCGGGACGGTTTAATTAATGTTCTCCTCTGAAACCCGTGTTACGGTCCATCGGAGGAAATGATCACCATCATGCTGGAGTTTTTTTGCAACCCCATCTGACTGACGGGCGCATCGTTTGATTTCGTTTGCCGCTTGCGCTTCGAGGGCTAGCAGAATGCCACTGCCCCCTGACCTATGGTGGCCGTTGCTACGTCTGGCGCATACATTCCCTGGTCAACATACCGGATGCTGGCATTTCTTCGATGCGCTCTCCGTGCGCCTGGCTCCAGTATGCTAACCATGGGCTCGGTAATGGAATGGAATGTCCGCCGACGGTGGTAGTAGTAATTTTCATTATGCGGTATGGATATTTCTCATCATATAAATTCTATTGAGCTAACCGAACCGCATCTTACGAAACGCGCCACACGCGCCGGGGCGAACCTCTCAGAACTTGACTCCATTTTGGTGACGCAAAATAGACACAATAGACCGGGGACGAACGGGGACGAAACGTAGCTAAGTATGTTTGAGCTTCTTCTACACGCGACTTGCGGTTTTTCCACCGAATCGTAGCGCATCGGTAACGAGCGTCGTGTGGGATTAGAAGACGAGCGGCCGCCACATTTGTTTGACGCCAACGCCCGCCGCCTGCAAAACCTCTTCATCAAAGGATCTCGCTTTCTTTGTGATGACGGCCTCGGCAAACACAGTGACTCAGCAGCGGCTTTCGGATGGGGCGCAGGACCCATCAATCTCCGTTGCGTTTGATTGTATAAATTTTGTCTCGCCCTCTACGTATGTGGCCCGCTTTTGCGTATTTGTTCGCGTGCGATTGGTGTCGACAAAATGGCGTTAGGCTTCTGACACCTCAAGTCAGCGGCCAAGAAAATTGGTATGATGTATTGTGCATGTGAAGATTAAATTTTCAGAAAAAAATGTCGTATCACCTGCTGTCACTGAGAGAACGAGAGAGAGCGAAGCAGATGCCGTACCTATGACAATTTTGGCAATTTTGGTCGGATGGCCAGTAAGAATCTATGGAATTCTGGGTGGACGGATAAATTTGCACAACAACTGAATTTACCGAATTAATTAGCGAATCAAATCCTTCGTAATTTCCGATGCAGGTTAAATGGAGGCGCCTAGTGGTCGTTGACTTTCGATGGAGACGCCTGGTGGTTGTTGACTTTCGATGGAGGCGCCTAGTAGCCATCACCAATTAACCAATAATTAATTCCATCCAAGTAACCAACGACTGAGTGGTGGAGTTCAGTCATCGACCGCTCGCGGGATAACCACAAACCCTAGCCACGACAGTTTATGATCCTTTTTACAATTAAAACGGATTTATCGCGTCTCAAAGTGTGCCATCCATCAGAAACCGCGAAGCTCTCCGCGTTGACCGCGTAATGTGCGTTTTTCCAATCCGTTGGGCAGCCTCAACGCTAGGAAACAGAAGAGTAGTTCAACCCCGCGGTGCCCGGATGTTAAGTACCGTAGCCCGTAACCCTAGCGTGAAGGTGGCGTTAACGTCAAGGATCATGGTTTCAACGGATCGTAATTCACCGGCAGGGCTGCCATAAACTGGAGACGGCGTAGTTCCGGATACAACTCATCCATCTCTCCCGCTGTTTGATGCTCCGCAGTTTCGCTACCACTTAAAGGTCAACCATTGGCAACGGTATCTGGTTTCCGCTGTTGGACCGACAATTTACTTGAAACAGGTATCCACTTTTCCGGGTTTTCCTTCTTGGAAAAACTATAAAAAAGATAGGACAGTCCACCGATGTTACTGTTTTTTTTTTCGGTCAGCCTCAAGAGTTTGGGTTGCCTCTCAAACGCTGGAGTTAATTTAAAATTCTCCTCCTTGCTCCTGTGTGCTTTGTTCGTGTAACATTCATGGGACAACGATACGGCACAACTCCGGTAAACAGCGGGTTCCAATTCCGTATTTACCCACTAGCGACCCTTGTTCCGCCTCAGAAGCTTGGCAGTGTCGATCGGGTGGGCAAACCAAACAAAAGCGCACACAAAACGGGGCAAGTCCCATCGCGACGGAAGTCGGCTTAACGCCTTAATCAACAAATAGCACCAATCGAAAGCACACAAATTAACGGAGACATTCGGCCGGGCCAAACTGCTGCTCGGCATAAATTAGACTTAACTGTCATTTGTCCGCGATCCGCGCTGTCCATAAAAAGTAATTAAATTAATCACACAGCACCGGACCCCATTTAGCTACGTGTATGTGTGTGGCGAATAAAATTGCAACCCAAGAAACCGGAAGAGCCCTCCCGTTGGCGGTCCCGAGGAAAGCAAACAAGAAAGGGCTGGCCGCGACTCGATCCTTGCGCAACCGCATCCCGTGAATGAGGCCCTGGAGTGCTGGAACTTCCACCGAACAATCGTAACGAACCTCTGTCCACCCGGTTCGGGCGCCGGACAGAGAAAAGTTTGTTTAACGAACGGCCATTTTTACATTGCGGTTGCAAATCACATTAGCTCCTTCACCGGGTTTTCCCCGAGTTCCGCCAATAAAACAAAAAAAAGACCCGGCCAAAAGAAAAGTGCCTCCAGCTAAACGCGTCACATCGATGAGCGATTCCCAGATTTAGTGACCACCGCTGCTAATAAGTGTTACGGCACAGTTGAAGTGGAACTCCGGCGGAACGCGGACATACTTTTTCCTCGCGTTCCGCTTTAACCGGAAACCTTCGGGGAAAATAAATTTAGCACAAAACCCATCGCCCAGAGAATGGCCACACTCAAGGGACCGTGTTGCAACTTTGAGGCACCAAAAAAAACGGCCGGACTTTTCTCCTTCGTTAGGACGCAGGGTCGAGTGGAGACAAGTTTTTCTATCGGCGACATCATGGGGTTGTTTTTGCTTTTCTTTTCCCCCTTTCGGGCCCGGTTTGTCGGTGTGTGTTTAGCCAACGATCGGTCCCCCCGTGCCACTTGTTTGTCGTGTCAAACTGAACACAAACAGCGCTGGCAGTCATTAATTTTCATTTCCAAAAGTCCCCTGTATAGCGCGAAGAACGGGAAAGTGGGGAAAGAAAACGCGACATCTTAAAATGGAACTCGGTCGACTGATGGAAACTTTCCGGTCCGGTTTAATTAAGTTTTGCACCACTTTCGAACGGTCACCCGGAGCACTTCAAAGTACTGTCCGCTGCCAAAATTCGATGTTATCTTCATTTTGCGCTTTTTATTGCACATCGAGCACCACATCGTATCGTAAAGTCGTTAAATTGGCGATTAACGGCCGCTGTGCTGCGGTTTGGCCGGCCGCGAACCTCTCGCAATCACCGAGATTGAAATCGAACGCCGAATCATATTATCCGTGGCCACAACCACGATCCGGTTCCGAACGATCGTTCACCGTCCACTGTTTACTTCATGTTAACGATGCACCGTCAAGACCCGGTTAGTTCGTTTTTCATTACCCCGACAACCCGAGGGATGTTTGGTGCCGGAGCATAATTACGCCGCGCGAATGCGGCCCACCAGATGGCACCGACGGTCGTTAAAACGCGAAAGAAACTGGGAACTACCAACCGCGAACACGACCAGCACCAGCCACCAGTTTGGCCAGCTGCTAACCGAAACCCCGGCGGTTGGGAACCATACAAACACCCGGGAACCCGGGAGTAAACACACTGCCAATTTCGAAACATACCACTAACGACTACAAGAGCCTAACGATTGCCAGCAAGGGACCACTAAAACTAAGCTTGATTTAAAGTACGACACAATTCACGGTGCTGTTAAATCGCAAAACATGACTTTACCTGTGTCCCTATTGATATTTTCTCACCTTCTTTGCTGGCATTACAAATGTTTGTAAGTAAATGTTTAAATTTGCCCCATTTTAAATGAAAGCCACAACAATTTAATAATTTTATGTAGCGTTTTTGTTCCGTCGCATAATTTAACGCTCCCTAATTTAAAATGCGCGTCAGTTTCCAATATCTGAATAATGAATTTATCGGTTCATCGCACTCAACTACGGGAACATGCTCATTAATTAGATTCATTTTGTGGCCAACGGTTGTGCTTAACGCCCGGAGCCAATGTTGGAACAGCAACATTAGGCGGCTCTTTTATCGCACCCATTTTCCTACATTGTGTTGATGAGAAATCGAATTAATCTATTTAATTGGCATTGGCAACAAGTCTCGGTCCGGTGTAAGTCACCAGTTCTATTCAAGAGCCACGCCACAAAATGGAACCCAAAAATATATGATTCCTGGAGTGGAGTGTTTGTGTTCCGGGCGCCAACAAAGCATCAAAATGGCGTGGCTTAATTTACGTCGCGCGCGGTACCGATCCAATATTTATGGAGCACCCAAAAGCTGCGGTGCCGAGCCACGCAGCTGCTACCATAAAGCTTAAAATGGCGGCTAAAAAAACATACCGACTGGCAAATTCCGTGAGTTACGGAGGATCAGATTTATATAGTTTTGTGGTTCCACCGCGAGCTTAACAAATGTGCCACCAGAGAGTGTCGTATTGATTTTTGACGCCCGGTTTTTTCGTGGCCGTTGGAAGTGGATTTCTCTCGGATACTGCTCTCATAAAACGGCACTCTTGGCAGGGGCAGTGACCACAAAAAGATTTAACTCTGGTTAAAAATATTAGTCGAACGCACCGAATTTATCGGTCGGATTTGGTCGTGGTGGGAAACAAACAATCCTGCGTCGCGTCGGTGCTAAACTTTTCCCATGAATCGTACGTTGCGAATTTATGTTTTTGCTCTTCCATTTATGCATTTCACGGAGCAACTAATTTCACAATATTTATTGGCACGTTTTTCATCCCCCAAAAGGGCCCCCGAAAACCGGGTCTGGCTCCTCGAGCGGTGGCTTTAAACGGGTTTTTTCACCACCACGTAGTGGTGAATAAGGTTTGGTGGTAAACCAAGCAACGGTTCATTAACCACTTTCACGCAAATGTACAGGCAAAACGGCCTTTTCTTCGTCCTGCCGGTCACCGTGGCTTTTCTGATGTGGGACGTATTTTTGGGGCCTTTTTCGCGGGTTCACTTCGGACTCGGTGGCGGGCTATCACAACAATCACCCGGCGGCAGCCATCTGCGGTCTCAGCGACCTTCTGTGGTGGTCACCGGGGATGCCGGGAATGTAGGCGTTTTGCGTCGCTCAACCGAACCTACAATCTGTGGAACGGCCTTCATATCACGGACGGCCGCCATTTTCATCCCCCGTGGCTGTCCCGTCGGACAATACTCGGAACGGAGCTGATCGTAGCTCCGTAGCTCAAATCTAAACAAGAAAAGAAGAATCACAACCACCACGACCCTACACAGGCAAAATTCAACTTTACAAATATTTACTCAACGTTAGCCACCGGCATTCGGGCGAGATTTCGGAAGAAAATTCATTGTCTCATGCTCCGGGGGGGGGCCAAGTCATTTCATATTCATTAGTGACTAAACAATTGCTCCGTCGACCTTGGAGCTAGGTTTGTGTTGTGCAGGCAAAGGATTTCACGGGAAAAAGGTACGATTTGCGTTTGCATAGGATTCGGCCGTCGGAACGGGTCCTGCGGTGCTCCTGCGTTTAAATAGCTTTAAGCACACGCCCTGTCAGTGTCCTTTTCCCCAACTTTAGAAACCTCCATTTTGCAGAGTTGTAGTGCACAGCCAAAGTGATCTAACATAATGCAATAGAAAAACTTTAAAAGGACTACAGACAATTCGCCATCGATCGCAGCCCCGGCAAACTCCAGCACGCAAAGTTTGTGCTCAAAGTGGAAAACACCAGCCGGTCGGTCAGCGTGGAGGACTACGACGAGCTCAGCTCGGTGCCACCAGATCTGCTCGGTGCACTCGAGAAGAGCACCGAATTCGAATGTCTCCTGCAAGCCCACCAAGATGCAGAATCCAAGGTACGGGAATCCCGGCAAATCCTATTTGTTCTATTAACACCGAAAGCGAAAACATAGCGCAATGGGAACCAAATTATTTAACCCTAACCCGGGAACGCCGAAAAGACTAAACTAATATCTCCGCTTCTGTTTCCGAAAACAATCCACCCACCCAGACGCCGTTCGATGGATGTCCGGTGGACTTTGACCGGGTCCTGTGCTGGCCGAGAACGGAGCCCGGATCCTGGGCGGTGCTGCCCTGCTTCGAGGAGTTCAAAGGCGTCCATTACGATGTGACTCGTAAGTAAACGAACCGCTCTCTCTCTCTCTCTCTCTCGCTCTCTGCTTCGAGTGCCTCCAGTCCTTAACCTTTGGGTCGACCAAATTTATCTTCATTACCGTTTCTGGTCCTCAACTTCTGGTGGACAACTTCTCTGGGGCACTGTGTATGGTTTCCGGCCACCCGGACTTGCCAAGCCCTGAATACAGTCATGTAGAAACATTTGGAACCTCGCCGTCGATGACAGCAGCGGATAAGAAGTTTGTCCGGCCTTTGATCATCCCATCCTGTCCCGTTCCATTCCACTCCGTTCAGCTCATTGTTTTACACTATCTCGGAATTGTTTCTGAAATTGAATTTCGTCCAACCGTTTTTCGACAGACGGTCCCATCGGTGATAGCGCCCGCCAATTATGAGTAGCACTGGGGCGGCAGTGGCATTGTTAGTGAAGCTTACAAATCAATTATCACATTATTACGAACGCAAATATAGAAAGTAAGCACATGTGTTTGGCAACGACACTGTGTTCAACCTTCGATGCCAATCTGCTGTGGCATTCAATTAAAGTTTTCCCACTAACGTAATTGAAACGTTGCCCACTTGAACCGGACACAAGAATGGCCCTGAGCACCCCGAGTCCCGAGTTGTGGTGAATGTTTCTGAGCACTGCAAACAATGCATCGGTTTGCACCATTTTTGCTGCTGGCCCATTCTGCTGCGCTGCAGCTGCACTTTACTTAATAAGATGATTCGTTCGACGCCGGATCCGGACCCGCCACGAATGGACCACAAACTCCCATCGTGCGAGGTTTTCAATTCCACAGACACAGGCACACAGTGGAATTATTCACGAAATTCAAAAGCCCAAGGAGACGTAACATTGTTTGGGGCGGACAACCATAAACCATCATCACAGGGGAGATTCCACAAGGACCGTCGGTCGGGCCTTTCGAGATGATTTATCGTTTTCTTCCCAATTGTGTGTCGCAGAAAACGCCACCCGGTACTGTCATCCGAATGGTAAGTGGGACAACTACAGCCACTATGCCGCCTGTCACCACACGTCCGAGCCGCCGCCGGATATTGTGGAAATTTCGTCCATCATCTACTACACCGGCTACATACTCAGCCTGGTGGCGCTTAGCCTCGCTGTGATAGTTTTCGTTTACTTCAAGTAAGGACCCAGGATCGGCCTGTGGGATGCCTGTTGTGATTGGGTGGCTCACCGGCTCTTTCTCCTCTCATTCGCACTGCCCACAGAGACTTGCGGTGTCTGCGGAACACGATCCACGCGAATCTCTTCATAACCTACATCCTGTCGGCGTTGCTATGGATCATCATCCTTACGCTCCAGGTAGGTCCGAGGTCCGACGATGAGTGCCGATGTCTAATGCTGATGAATGTTGTTTTCTGCCTGTGGTTCGTCCTTGCACAGCTCACCAGCGGCAGCAACAGCGGCATGACCAGCTGTGTAATCTTCGTCACGTTGCTACACTACTTCACGTTGACCAACTTTTTCTGGATGCTGGTTGAAGGTAGGTCGATCGTCCATCGTTCGATTTTGGGGAATTGTTGAATTATTGTTTCCCAAGTTTGTTAGCTCACTGTTCGCAATTCCTAGAACATCCTCGAGAAGCTAGCTCGGAGCTCGTTGCGCTGAGTGTATTCGTATCGTTCTCATCGTGAAGAGTCTCCGTGCGACGTCATGCTCTGGTCTGGCTGCTAATAAATCGCACATCCCGGCCCGGCACGTGGGTGCCATTTGGATGACGTCCTCCGAGCCATTTGATGTACCGCCAGCTTGTCTCCACTTCTTGTACTCGTTCTGAAAGCCAGAATCTGTCCAATGAAAAGATAAACAGCACGAAATCATGCCGTGTCGTTGTCGTTATTCTTGGAGCGCCGTCTTTTCTTATGAAAAATTTAGCATGCACCGGTGGTCCATTATTTTAATGCCATAATACAGTCGGAGAAGCGAAAACTTCTTGTTGCCGCAATGATTGGGAGCACGTGTGGCGTGTCTTTTTCTTTTATTTCAGCTGAGGAACTGACGAGGCAACGCTCTTAAAGCTTGTTTAATATTTTCTCAACTCAGCACAGCGCGAACAAAGAGATGCTTCATTTATCAGAAATTCAGCTCACTTCCGATGGTCAATTTCGACCGACCGTGTTCGAAAGCTAATGTCGGTTGATCGCTTGGAAAGGAGTTTCCAATCTGGTCAATAATCCCCTTTCCGTAAATGGCGCAGCGGTGCACCCACTTTCTTTTTCGAGTTCCCGCCAGATGGGAGAACCGTTACACGGCGAACCGTAAGAACGTGATCGAAATCATAATGAGCAGATTTTCGTGGCCGAACAATCGGCCGAGCGCAAACCATCGAAAGAGGTACACCGGCGGGCAGCGAACTATCTCTAGTAAACTTAAACCGTAGAACGTAGAACCAACCGCTGGACTTAAATGAGCATCAATTTTCTTTCGGACATCGAGATACCTTTCGATGATTCACGGAATATGATAATTCCCATCGCAGTTGCACCGGTCGCCGATCGGTCACCGATCATGGCGACCTATCTGGCAATAATTTCGAAATCCGAACCGTGACCCATTTCGGGTGGTGGTCTAATCCAAATGGCATTAACGGTCTTTATCTCGACCCTCGGGGTTAAGATTTTATCTAGCCGGCGCCAACAGAACTTTTACCGTCCGAATCCTGGAATTGATCGGACGCGGTCGAAGGATAAGAGGGCAAACCCGGGGCGAGTGCGAAGGCGAATAAATATTGATTATGGATTTCCGCGCGTCCGCGTGCCAGACCGAGAAAGTGGGATTATGCCCAAGAGCATGACGGCATGGCACGTTAATGGTGGGATTAACGGGACTAAATCGATCTGCAAACCAATCCGGCGTTCGCTATCGTTTGCTTCCTCCTCCGGCCACCGTGGCCGTTACAAGGACCGTTAAGAAGCTGGGATTCCAAGGTTTCTCCTCGAAACTGAGGAAAAAATTGCTTCTACTTGCTCCGGATAATCGTGTGATTGGATTTAAAATAAACAATTCGATCCGTTACGAAGCCGGGCATGGAGCCGTGCGATTAGGCATGGATTTTATTGTCGAGCGGTCAGTTAAGAAAATGCTATTTAAATGAAATCCCCCCGCCAGGTCGCCCCATTAACCGATTCAGGAGATCGCTTAAATATTATCAGTTATTAGACAATAAATTAAATAATAGCCTAATGGCGCCAGACTTTTAATAGGGTTCTAGTGATCCACAACATTATCGATTAGTTAAGGACTAGTTTAATTTAAAAAAAGCTCTGATCCGACTCCGTTGCTCTCGATTCCAGGACTGTACCTCTACATGCTCGTCGTGGAAACCTTCTCTGGCGATAATCTACGCTTCAACATGTACGCTGCCATCGGTTGGGGTATGTGTTAGGCTACTCAAACTTTTCGCTAGGTGACCTTCAAACGAGCGGCCACCATTGCGGACTGGCTTCGGAAAAAGCTGCACACTTCACCGAGGCGCGTGGCATGGCAAACATCCAGCCGGACACTCAGCACTCTACAACATTGCCAAACGTTCCGGAAAAACTGTCCAACGATAAGTGGTATCTCGGATCCGCATCTACTCGCAAGGGCCCATTATCGCCACAATAAACACTAAATAAATTGTGCTCACTTCAAGCTTCCCCAGGAGCAGAACCGGGCTTAGGCGGGGCGCATAAAACACTGCGCCATTTCTTTGTGTCCGTTCGTAGAAAAATCTTGAACTTGTAAGCAATTTGTCGGCGGAAAGCCACAGAATCCACCGGCACACCTTTTTCGCGTTTAAAGCGTTTGTTTTGGGAAACCGTTTTTTTGTGGCGAAGAAAACCTCTTAATAGAGACGCAACTTGGGGTCAACCCAGAGGGCTTGCTGGCGAGCCGCCAAGGGCCATCAACAACACTGTTTCATCATTATGCGATAATTACAGCGGACCAGCCCCCTTTAGAAGATAATTACAAGGAGAAGGATCATAACAGGCCCCACCACCACCTGAAAAGAGTCTTCCCTAATGGCCGATTCTGCTACAATTTGTGTGTCACCCACCACCCCACGGATCATAACAAGGGTTATCGTTTTCCTCCTCTCTCTCTCTCTCTCCCAAAAGGTGGTCCCGCTATTTTCGTGGCGCTCTGGGCAATCGCGAAAGGAATTACACTGTCCGGGCTGGACAAAACGGACACGGTACGTAAGCCAAGCCAGCGGGAACCAACTCGACAGCGAGCGTTTCGGGATGTGTGTAGGGGTCCTTTGTTTGATTTGGGCTGAAACAACAACCGAACCGAAACTTTGAACTTCGCTCAGCCGAACTCGAAGTTCGGTTCGTTCCGCGCCAGCGGCACCGACGGAAAGTTTAAATTGTTTTTGGTAATCTTCAGTCCGCCCACCGCAAAAGTGCGCCAGAAGATTGATTCTTTTCCATGTGTGGTTCCATCCATGAGCCGTCCTTTTTGGTTGATGATGCTGCTATCATTTTCGTCATCAATCAATGATGACCCAAAATCATTCCATTCGGTGTATTAGCCACCGAATGCTTGCCACCATTGTGGCGGGCTTTGGTCCCGGAACTTTCCATCAACCACATCACTCATGTTTTTCCGACCGTCGACCGCCCAACAATAACACAAAAAAAGGAGGACCACGCCCGGCACCCACCGCCGAAACCGAAGCCGGAACAACAACACTCAGCATCCGAACGGCGACCCGTTTCCGGTTCGACCTCCCGGTTAATGGGTGCGCCTTGCTCAATTAGTGGTGATTGTTTTCCGGTCGAAACGGCACGTAGCGGTCGATGTGTTTTTCTCCGGCCCACGATCCGGGACTCGATCCGGTTACAGTGGCTCGCTGCGGCTGGCGAATGAATCAGGACGCGCCCCCCCTCTTTTTGGGTCGTCAGTTACGCTTTGCATTTCCGACTTTGCTTCACTAACTTTTCTCCCCGGTTCTTACTATGGCCTCCGGTAGCTGGAAATCGAGTGCTCGTGGATGCGCGAGTCGGTCGTCGATTGGATCTTCCAGGGACCGGTCTGCGCGGTGCTGATCATCAATCTCGTGTTTCTCATACGAATCATGTGGGTGAGTATGGCGGACAGCTCCTGGCCACCGTCCACGGTCCGGATCATCGGAACGTATCATCGGACCCGTTGCAGGTGCTAATCACGAAGCTACGCTCCGCGAACACGGTCGAGACGCGCCAGTACCGGAAGGCTTCGAAAGCGCTGCTGGTGCTGATCCCGTTGCTGGGCATCACGTATCTGGTGGTGCTGGCCGCCCCGGCCGAGGGGGTCGTTAGTGACATTTTCGCCATCGCCCGGGCACTGCTGCTCAGCACTCAGGTACGTGGAGCGATCGATCACCCGGCGGTCGGGTGCGCGGTCCCGGTGGAACCTGTTATTAATTTAATTAAAGCTTTAAGAGTTGAAAGCATCGAATTGTTAATTACTTGAATTATTAAACGGAACACGTGCACACGTCATTTTGTATAAAAGTCTATTTTGAGTCATTTAAATTCACTCAATGGCCTTGTGCCTTGGGGAAAGAATCCGAAAGAAGGAAATTCGAGCTGGCTTTTGAGGCCATGGGCCAGCCAGGAGTGCAACATTGTTGTAGCGCTGTTTTGCATGACTACCCGCGGTTAAAGTCACAAAACTATTTTCATATTTTGCCCACCGGGCGGACAGGGGCAAGGTGTGGCCACTTCCTTCCGTCAGCACATAGGTATGCAACAGCAACATGTTGTGGCAAGCCCCACAAATGCCGGTGGAGCTTCGCACGGCTTCCCGAATTCCGTGCCTCCTCCAATTACGCTAATCTAGAAATTGAAATGTAACACGGGAACGGCTGGGCTTCGGCTCCATCACGCGATTGAGGCGCCCTGTGAAGCGGAAATGGTTGGCCATTTTATCGCCCGGTGTTAATTTCAAACCCCGACTCCTGCGGCCGAACTCTGCTCTGCGACGGATCGTGATTTCGATTGCAGTCACCGAGTTGGCACCGCGTTTTGGATAATAAATTACCGGCCTATCGGATCGAAACCGATGATAGTTGATGATGAAGGTTTCAATTTAATGCGAAGTGGATTAAATGTGTCATTTAATGTGGTTTTTTCTCTATTAGAGATCGAAAGGATTAGTCGCACTGGCAATGCATAATGCAGTGCTGTTGGAGCAATGATAATGAAAATAATGCGCATTGTTCATAATCACAATCGCGTGCTGGCCTCCACAAAAATCCTTCGGCAGTTCTCTGTACGAGCAGCAAAACAGAATAATTGTTCCGCACGCCGGACGCCGGAAACAAAATGGCTAAAGAGTACTGAACTGAACTTGACGACACTTTGCAGCGACACCGGGACCACGACAGCACAGTTCCTACCTCACAGCAACAGCATCGTATCCGAAGTCACCGCATTTTTTCTTTCTCTTTCCCCCCGTCCCAGGGTTTGTCCGTGTCGCTGTTCTATTGCTTTCTGAACTCCGAGGTACGGCTGGCGCTGCGGCATCGGCTCGAGCGCTGGCGGGACGAACGCAACATCCGTCTGGGTCAAGTGCGCCAACGGAGTCGTCGGTAAGTCGCGTCTCGACCCCACAAGCCATTCCGGGCCTTTCCGCGTCTCCCCATTCTCCATTGACCGAGAAAAGCTGCTTCCAGGACGGGGTTCCGGGGCCTCCGAACGGTGCAACGGAAATATCCTTCGTCGTCAAGGACACGCCACGCCGTTCTGGTCGTTAATATCATAATTTTTCTACTTCGTTTGTGTACCAACAGCAACCCGGGCGGCGGGGTCGTAGTTCAAAAGTTCGCCCATCGCGAACACATCGTCGCGTCGCCATTTCTGCGATGTCAAAGGCAGACGCAATGCAAGTGCCGTTCCGGGCCACACTTTTATGTCCGTCCCACTTTACCTAGACCCCATCAATGGCACCCGGTGACCCATTGCATAGAGTGTCTCATTTACGACTACGGCACCGTCGGAACCTCGGACGATTTCGCGCGGTCTCGATCACATTCGCTGCAGGCACGACATTGGGAGTCCCCGTCCGTTCCGCAGTATTCACGGATAATAACAGCATACGCCGGAACGCATAATCGTGCTTTATGGATTGTTAGTGTAAGGTCGACCGCGTTTTGGGCGGCTCATTGTTTTCCGGTTCACCACATAAACCTTCTTAATGCTTCCCGGATGTGCCCCAGATTCCTGTGGATGCAGACGATCCATCTTCGTGGTGCAATCGTCGTCAAAAGTTTGATTCTTCCCCAATTTCCCAAAGACCAGTGCGCCTGATTTAACGTTTTAAAGCCGTGGATGAGAAATGGCCAACAGTGAATCTCTTGTCAGACTTAGCCAACGGTGCCCCGGTTGGCAAATTGGTTTCCAACTTTCGCTTGCGTCCTTCTCGAAAGAAGAAAGAATCAGAAACCAATTGTGGGAAACGCTGAGACCGAACCAAGAAAGCCCGGCACTTTGTGAAAAATGCAATATCCAGCCGATGGGATGGGCATTTTTCAATCAGCGCAATACTTATCGTCGATACGAAACAGCGAAAAAAGCATACTGGTACTGGTATCAATGTTTGCCCAACACGTCGGCCACGTCGTTCGGACGAGCTTTGCAGCTTTTCGGGCGCTGCTACCCCAAGGTGTGCGGTCAATGGAGTGCAACATTATTGTGTGATATATTATCCCGGGGCTATCGTCCTCCTGTTTGGAAAGGAGTCGCCGAAGCTAACGTCTCGTAACCGATCGTCCGATGCTTCAGGGGGATCGGTCGGTCGGTCGCCGGTGGCTATCATCCCTAAATCATGCTTCGATTCCGGCCAACCATCAATTGCCAATTTCGAACCCGTTTTATCGCCCGTATCGCTGCAAGAGCAGCAAGAAAGGACATTAGTAGGGCGCATTTTCGGACTCTGTGTCTCAGGGTGCAGCGTGTAGCTCGGAATGTCCACTGGCGATGCATATGGCGAGGAAACATATTTTTACTCTCTCGCATCCGATACGCTTTGCGATGTTAGCTCAAAGTATTGAGAAACCTTGACGTCGTTGTGAAACTTCTTAATCGGCGTAACTTTCAGGCGCCGATAGTTTGTAAAAGTGGATGTTTCCTTCTTCTATGGATGTTTCCTAAAACGCATTTCATCACACCTTCTCTCAAGACTCTAATCCTTATCTTATCTTCTATCCTATGTGTCTATGATCTTCATCTCTACTACAACATTATTTTCCCGTGTGTCCCGCATGCCCGTCTGTGCCAAACCTCTTCCACACACCGTCACGTCAGCTTCACTAACTCCGGCTACAACCAATCGAAGGAATGTTCTCCACGGTCCCGAACGGAAAGCTTCCGGTAAGTTCATCGTTTCGGTGTATCCCTTAGCTCCGTTTCCATTCGGCTCGTTATTGGTTATGTAGTTTATGTTGAATGTGAGCCATTTTCACCACAACCATTTTCACCACGGCACACTGTCATTCTGATATCAAACTCAACCGAACAATCAAGTAGTCTTCATACCGAGCTCAAACGAGCGAAACACAACTCGGGAAGTTGTGGCTCGTTTCTCGTAAAGTACTTGCCAATTTAAGAGTTTACGGTAACGGTACGAATTCTTAAGGTAATGAAGACCATCCTTTCTTATTTTCAATAATAAATATTATTACGATTCCAATAGTTCGGCTCTTTCTTTGTCTGATTCAATTTCGATTAACTGTCTATGAGATGGACAGTCACCATTTGGATCTTCGCCCGATACTTCCTCTTCGGAAAGACCTCCGTTGCCATCACTGATCGTCAGATCAATGACCTCCGTCTCTTCATCGTCACTGAGCGTCATGTCAATGATGGCCACCGCATCTTCTGCCACACGACAGATCGGACAGATTGCCCGCCGCCTGTACCAACCGTCGATGCAGGCCCCGTGGAACTCGTGGTTGCATTTCAGAAATCTGGCATCGTCCAGTATCACCTCCACACAAATGGCGCATAATCTGTTGCAAAAATTGTGATTTAATGTGGAAATACTTTACAAATGATGGTACTCACGCGGCACTGTCTTCCATCGCAGGGGACGACATGAACATAAAAAAATGAACAACAAAACGCGAACGACGTTCGCGGCAGTTTAAGAAATGCGGCAATCAAATAATATGGTTACTTTGTTGACCAATTTGAAAAAAATCGAAATCCTACAAGTCAATGCCTGCTTCGCATAGCAATGGAAAAGGTGATGAATGTGAGCCGTTTCGTGGAGAACACATCCATTTCTCCATCGGAAAGTAGGTCAGCGAAAGCTTCTCGCCGGTATCAAACAATTTAAGATTAAGAAGACGGGAAGGATGAATCACCTTCCATCCGGAGGTTCTGCTTGAAGACAGATTAAAGAGTCCAAACTCACCATCCGCCACCGTTGGCACAATGGTGCCTTCCGTCGGCCGGTCTGGTTCTGATTAACATTTAATCCTGCTGTAAGACCTGATGGACAGATAGGCCAGACTTCCGGCAGGCAGTGGCGCACGGAACAAAACGGAAACGGAGCGCAAGATGGCCTTTTAGTGTCCGGTGTCCGGAAGCGAGCGTGTTGTTTGATCTGCCGTTGTTTGACAAAAACGCTGCCTAATGCGCGTTAACACTGACAAATTTGAATATAAGTAAATAATCCTGATGGCAAAAATGAGTAATTTAGTAGGAGCTGGATTCGGTTCATGTTTTCAACATGAGCCACGAAGACTTGCTCAGGTTTAGTAGCTCCTTTCGCTTAAACCATGATGCAGGTCGCAATCTGAATACTAAATTTAAAGCTCAATTAACGACTAGATTACATTGTGATCTACTTTAGGATCTACTTATCTTCAGTTACGTTCAGGTTATCTTCACAACGAGTCTCCAATACCCGGCCAACCAGTTCAATGGCATCGGTCGATTGTAAAATAAATCAGCCGCTGCCGGAAGGATCCACCACCGGGTTCGCAGTTGATTAGTAACCATTACCTTTCGCCATCTGAACGACCATTGCCACCAGTCGATGCCAGTCGAAACCATTGCAATGATCTTGTCACGGTCCAATCCTTGGCTGACAGCCAATGTATGGCGTGGTCCTTGGCTCTCTGCTTCGTCTGCTCCCATTTTTTTGTAATTGATTTTAAAGACTTTCCCGCCCTAAAGAATGGCACCGTAACCGTGCACCATCCGCTGTCTGCTTCCAGACCGCTGACGTACAACAAGCGGGAATCGTGCGCATCGTCGGCCACGACAACCACGCTCCTGGGGCCCCACACGTACCCGAGCACGGTGCGCGGTTCGAACGGGGCGCTCCACATGCAATCGATTGCACCGCGCGCCATCAGCCCATTAATGCAGGTGTGTCCGTGGAAAATAAATACCTCCCAGATCGGGATTTTCCCCAGCATCTTCCCAGTGTAATTATTCTGCCTTCTTTGCCACTCTCCGTAGGGCTTGGACGAAAACTCCGTCTAGGAGAGGAACCGAATGGCAGGAACCGCAGCCAAAGGCATCGCCCACCGGTAGCTGATCGGCCAAAATCCCCGCGAGAACAACGAAGGGCCAACCAAGTGCGAGGATGAAACTGCTCTTTTTATCAGCCTAGATGTGAAACAACCCTTCGGATGACTTCGGAGACTGGCCCGGCAGCAAGGATTAGCAAATGTAGCAAAAGCCGGAGCAGCAAGGGGATCGAATATAGATGTGCAAGCTACTCTAAACGCGGTAATATGCGATTCGTAACACACACTCGATGTAGTAAATTCTCTATACATATATATATATACATATACTTTACATATACTGTAGTTGAAGCATCTGATAGATTGTTTTTCCTCTTTACGAAATAAATCAATTTATTTAAAAAAAAGTCGCTCCAACTTGCCGTTTTCGTTGGTTTCGTGGCTTTAACTTACCAAGGACACCGTTCGCGTCTCGAATCTCGAGCCATACGGTGGCAACCGGTGGCCCAAACTCGGTGGTAGAGGTACTCCAGCAGAAAGAAACCCATCGCCAAGCCGGCTCCCCAGAGGATAATCCAAACGGCGGGCTCCACGTCCACCAGGCTGACGGGGACGAACTTGCCGCCACCGCCGGAGCACCGGGGTTTTTTGGTGTACAGCTTGGCATTCTCCCGATACTGGATACCGTGCTCGTTAAGGCGAAACAGTCTGCAAAACGGGGCACAGCCAGTAATTAGCGCCAGTAAATAATGGGCACCGACCCTACCCCCTTTCGACGTACCCTATTTTGATGTGCTCCTCGAACGACGAGTTCTTCTGGATCGCGTAGTACGGGTCGACCACCTGCTGTAAAAGTATATATATATATCAGTATATATATCAGTACATCATACGGTACCTACCAGGTACTGTATCTCCTGCAGGCCGCACTTTTCGTCCTCCTGGTACGTCTCACTGATCACCTTGTAGCCGACGCCTTGCTCCACGTGGAACGCGTACAATCCCTGCCGTATCCGGTCGATACCCTGTTCCAGCTCCAGGAACGCCGCCGGTCCGCCATCGGGCCGCGCTACCTTACGCTCGTAGATCGCTCTGCGGGTCGGTTCGTTGGCGTGCGTAAAATAGTACCGATTGAACACGGTATCGTGAACCCCGAACTTTAGCCGCGACGCCAACAGATCTTCGAGCGTCCGAATCTTCGTGGAAGGGCTCTGCAGCAGGGCGACGATGCTGGCCGAGTAGCTGGCGTACAGAAACATGAGCACGATGAACGTGAGCAGTGTAATGAGCCGAGCGGAACAGTTTCGCGGTAGCACCGACGAACCCTGCTGACAGGAGGCTCCGTACGTCATCAGTAGGGCATCGCGAAAGCTTGGCGTCAGCGTCGCAGGATCGATGGCGGGAGCGTTGGGTCCGGCGAGTCTCCACTCGCCCCACAGTGCGATGAGAAGCAGCACTGACGAAAAGGTGATGACGGCCATCACGCAAGCCCAGACGTCCTACCGGAGAGAGGCAAACCATTGGCGATCGGTCTGTGATCGAACCGTAGATCGAAGCCAGGTATACTCACGTTATCGAACGGAAGCAGGAACACGTTCTCGGTGTAGGAAAGCTTCGGGGAGCGAAAGATAAACTTCGAGCGTGTGGCCGACGTCATGGCAAGGTACTGGATCACCGCGGTACGATCGGCGGTGAGAAATAGGGGCGAGGCGCCGAGATCGGCCGTGTCGTGCACCAGCTCACCGATCATACCGTCCCAGAGGCGCGTGGTGGCGTTGTAGTAGCCCCAGGTGGACACCCGCGAGTAGCTGA
Organism: Anopheles bellator; assembly: GCF_943735745.2. Taxonomy (NCBI): domain Eukaryota; kingdom Metazoa; phylum Arthropoda; class Insecta; order Diptera; family Culicidae; genus Anopheles; species Anopheles bellator. The sequence goes on along the minus strand of NC_071285.1, from coordinate 57,665,111 downwards.
CCGACGCCCCGAGATACGACGCCAGGCAGTTGGTGAGCAGGTAGTTCACCTTCGTGATGGTATCGATGTGCTTATCTCTGTTGGCGGGAGTTTTGAGTCACGAAGGAGTCACCACCAAGTCAGCCGAGAACACCCCATACTTATAGTCCGTCAGATGGTGGATGGTGTCGGGATTGGTGATCACCATCGAGGCCCGCAGCTGGTGGCCGTACAAGTTCTTGCGCCTCACGGAAGTGACCTTCTCCGTTCGTAGATCCTCCATTTGGGTTGTGCTCCAACGCGCGTAGTCCTCCACACGAAGCGCAGTATCGCGGGACACCCTGTAGACTGTGTGGTAAGGGAAAAACTTACAGCATAAAGTGGCTAGTGGCCGCCAAAGGATACTTGCCTTGGGTGAAGAGAATCGCTTGCTCTGGTTCCGTCACCATCAAAAACACCTCACTACTCAGCAGCACGGGACACGGTTGGAGGACGCCCAAGTAGCGTTCCATTTGGCTCGCCACCGCCAGGTCCGGTACCTCCAGTGCCTCAGTATCCACCAGCAACCAGCGAAAGTTCAAGTACAACCGCTGTTCCGCCTCTCGCAGGAACCGCCCCGTTGCGTTGCATTTCAAATCTACAATAACCAAGGTCTGATGGCTCGTCCTGTCGTCGTCCAGAACCGTGCGCCATGTCCTCAGATGATCGTCCCGCGGAACGAACTGCCAAAGGTGCCTTCGCAACACGATTTTACCCAAATTTAGGCGTTGCTCTAGAAGATACGGCCATACGGAAGGAAAGTTGGACGCTGCGAAACGGTACAAAAATGGCGGCGACTTACCATCTGACCAGCAGTCGACGAGAAAGGTTACCTTCAGAGGGCTATCGATATGGGTAAGTAGCGCCCCAACGGCATCAGCAATCGGCACACCGGAGATCAAACACGGCGGGATAATAGTGGACAGGATTAAAACAACCACCACAACTGAGTTCAGCCCGGTGGCGGCACCCAGCCTGGCACACATTAGCTTCCGGTTGGAGTACACCTCCCGGAACCACTGTACGGAAGCTGGCACCGGAGTTTGGAGCACGGCAGCGAACGGGCCCGATATTTATAGCAGGAAGTTCAATCATACTGTGCAAACACAATTAGCCATCCCCTCCACCGACCGACGCCGACGCTTGGATCGGGACATCTGGACAAGTCCGGAAAGAAGTCGACCCCGAGTTGGATTGGAACAATCGAAGTACAAAGTCAACCCGTTTGCGGATCGCTCACGGGACTAGCAGGTGGACCAATAAGCAGTTAACCTATGAGTAGTAGGCTACGATTACTGATGGCGTTTGCTGTCAAGCACAGAACGAACAGCTGAGCTCCACGACTTATCGAGCAATGTAATATGAGGGAGCGATTATTGAATTATCGAGAATATTCCCAGCGTCGTGTGTCTGCCTACATACACAGTTTACATAAGCCTTGTTTGCATTCGTGGAAAGAAAAGACCCCTCTGTATGTTTGCCGCCAGCGACGAGGACGACAACGATGAGGTTGTTGAGGCCGAGGTTTTTCAATTTTACCCCCGCCAGTCAGTGCATACGTAATGAAGAGCGGTGGCCCTGCTAAAGAATATCTATGGGTGTCCCTTCGGGTGTATGTTAATCAATCAAATGGGAATAAAAGTGGAATAACCAGTTTTACATCCTTTGGTTACAATCTGTTTGTTCCGTCGTCTCGTGTCCAATGCGGAGTAATGGGCGTTGTAAACCGATAGGTCGGAGTGTCCTTTGGGGAACATTTTGCAAACGGCAGATGGTTAATATTCCACCGTATCGTATTCGACCAGTCCACATCACGATGGATGGGTCACAAATTACATTGCCTGCAGCTAACGTTCAATAATACAACTGACAGATCAAGGCCACTGGCATAGCCAAGGTCACCGGGATACAGTCAACCTGGACACCAAGAGCCCAAAGTTAAAAACGATTCCTGTCTCGAGGACGACAAGTGCTTAGTTGCCTGGGGAGTTCCGGTTGAAAGATCTGAACTTTGCGAAAGCGGTTTGCGGGCACAACTTGTTGCACTTGCCGAGACCGCCTGAGTTGCCTGAGGCCGGGCGTGGGACGGCCGCTCCTCCCACCGTACCATTTACCACACTTTCGGACTAATCTCATTCGATGGGGGCGCCCAGTCCAGCTGCGGTAAAGCCGTCCTTTCGAGCACTTCCACTTCCGGTCCGTAAGCTGGTGCGGGGAAGGATTTTACAGCCAGGCTAGTCGGCCAAGTGGACTCTTTCAACTACTGAGCGACAAAGCGATGCAAAAGTGCATAAGCCTGTCCTCGGCCACGGCTGCCGATTTCTGTGTCAACAACGTGGCCGAGGGGCAACAGAATGATACTGGGGCCACCACAACAACCATGGGATGCCCTTTTCAGTTCTTCTTTAATTCCGGCAAAGCAGAGGATGGAATAATTTCTTCCATTTCGTTTTGATCGGCCTCTCTGGCACCTTCGATAGGAATTTACCAATCGATTACCACAATCATTAAGGGTCATTTGGGTCTGAAGCTGTTGCAATCTAATGGCCACACTGAGTATTTGGGTCAAACGAAGCAGTGCCCTGTCCGAATCTTACCCAATGTTTGATGCGTAAGTTGGCGATCAATTGCCGACTAAAAACCTACCCGTTGATCGAGACATGGTCTCACTACCGATTCTACGTTCCGACGACGACGACGCTAGTTACAAAGGTCACTCTCGGCTCTCGGAATGGGAGTTCCTCGCAAGGGACGGCGCCTAATTGGTGCCGATTTGCTAATTATACTGCTCGCTGCCCTCAACGTCGGGCCGTGTCGTGCGTTCTTCTGGACAAGCTACGCTCCGGCCCAGACACCGATATCGGGCGATCCGCCGAACGGTTGGAAACCGCCCACTCTGGTACCGTCGGAGGTGGTCCTAACCCCCGCTGCGACGGCCGGCGGCTCCAACCGGCGTCCGCCCGGGGCGTACCAGGATCTGCTGCGTTTGCCACGTAAGTACGGGCTGGTGGAAGAGTGAGGGCTATACCCGAACGCCACAATGACCAATCCAATCGTAGAGATCCTCTGTAGCTACGCGGCTACCGGTCGGTGGCCGCTCTATCCGGCCTACCTAAGGCCCGCAGTAATTGACCTTGGGAGACACGTGTTCGCCCTCGACGACGTTGGAGTGCGCCAGTACTGCTCCCAGTACGCCCGGGTCGTTGTCGTTTGGCGACCCTGCTGTGCCTATCCAGGTGGGTCCGGTCGGGACGTTTGAGTTCCGGAACTTTGTCAGGAAAAGGATGATTCATCCTGACGCGTTCCACAAGTATTGACCCACTAACATTTCTCGGCTTCGTCCTGATAGTCTATCCTGTGTACATTAACCCCGGACGGACCACGACCACGGAGGCTTCGATTGATAGCCCAGAGGATGTGGACAATCCAGACGAGAATGAAGAACCTGAAGGTGGCGATGAAGAAGGACAGGAAGAAGATGGCGAGGAGAATACCGAGAACGGTGATGGGGTCGAGGAAGAAAATGGTGCCGAAGAAGATAATGAAGAAGAAGGAAATGCCGAAGATGGTGAAGATCAAGAAGATCAAGAGCCAGATGGAGAAGGCGAAGCTGAAAATGGTGCAGAAGAAGGCAAAGAAGAAGATGGAAAGGACGAAAAAGAGGGTAACGAGGGTGCAGAAGAAGGCACAGAAAATAGCACTGACGCCAACGAAGCTGTTGAAAATGATGAAAAAGAGAGCGCCAATGAAGAAAAGGCAGAAGTGGGGACCGCCAAAGAGTTAGTACAGCCTCCCCAAGAGTCAAAGAAAATTAGCAAACGCTTTTCCGAACCGGAAGCTGGCACTTACCATAAAGCGCGTTTCGACGGTCCGAGGAATGTTCCCCGATCGGGGCAACCACCCATTCCGTTTTCTCCGTTACACTCCACGCCGATACCTGACCTGGGTCCTGGGCACATAACGAGAAAACGTGAGATTTCTTTCGCGAAAGATGCACCACCACCTCCAAAGAAGAAAGGCACTTTTCGCACAATAAAAGAGTCCAATCGCGAAAAAGGCCACAGCACGGTATCAAGAAAATTGGAAACAAAAAGTGGAAAACCGAAGGATGTGCCCGCCACAAACGGGAACGGTGAGAAAAGCGTGTGAAACGTGCGAAGACCCTCGCTGCTAAGCACGATAAGGACCATTCTTCGACGGCACAAAAAGGCATGAAGCCGCACGCCGTGGCCAGTTTCTTTTCATACTTTCCCAGTAAACCTCGGCGGCGGTGGCTCCAGAAGTCAAGTAGCAAATCGAAACAATCCAACGAAATGGCAACAAGCTTCTCAGCGTAAGCAGCGCATCGTGCGGAACGGACCGCATCCGATGATGCTGGCTCAGCGAAGGGTTGAGGCCATTGTTGCACAGGATCGGTTGCTTTCTTTCTTCGGCCGCCGGTCGCACAATCAAAGGCACTGCATTAGTTTTTTCCTTGCCTGACTCTCGATACACCGGGGCGATATCCCCGGGGCAATTGCATGTGGTTCGTTAAAAAATTCATAAAAATCGCATCGTATCGTATAAATAATGTGTTTACCTACCTATCGTTCTTTCTACAAAAATGCACATGGAAATCGTGGAAATCAAACCGAACGAACGAAAGAAGCGCGCTTCTAATTAATCCCTGAAGGGCTCCAGAATGGGGCCAACGGTACCAATCAATTCCTTCAATCCGTTAGCGAGAAGCACAAATAAAAAGACCTCTTTGGGAAGAAGCAACTTGAAACTTGTTTTATTTATACTCGTGTGGGAAGTCAGCTTGGTGTCGTTCCGTGTCCTTTCCTGTGCACCGTGTGTTTTAACAATCTCAAGCAGGTGCATCGGAACTGAACAACAACAATAGAGCTATCACTTTTGCCAATAGACAACCGCGACCTAGTTCGTACGTCGCCCATTCAACCTGCAGCGATGAAAGGGCACCCAATAAAGCCATCACCACCGTCGTCACCGTTCGAAACGACGTCAACTTCAGCAGTTTGCCGATGCCACATCAATTGCATAAATGGATCAATGAGTAGAAGATCATACTAGGTCCTTCGCTGCGGATAACTCCGAAGACAGGGCCAATGAAACCTTTAATGGGGCAAGTTTTCTCCACCACAAACGAGTGTGTGTCGCAAGCGGTTACAGTAACGGAATTTGTTATGGATTTTCCCATACACATTTTCCGACCACGAGGACAGTCTGGAACGCATGCTGTTTTATGTTACTCCTCTTGGTCGGGATCGTGCTCTCGCCATAAAACAACGCCAAAGTGCATGCCTGTTAGCGGGCTGATACAGTTGCCAAGTTACTCCACCGATTGCAGGCTCCATCACAGGTATCTTCGAACGCTTCACTGTGGCACGCTCCGAGTCCGTCATGACCACAGACTGGCGTGCGAAAACTTTCCCCGATGGTACCGTTCAGCTTCGGATCGCAAAGTTTTCCGATTCAAGTATCAATTCGATTGCTATCTATATAATATTGCTATATTATAAGTCTATCGATTGTTTTGAAAGGACGAACCAACGTCTTTTAGTTGGACGAGGCACTGTTGGGCCGTTGATGGTCTCTCCGTAAACTTGGTAGAATGAAGGATTGGCAAAGTTGTTGGTAAAGAAGTTGTTAAGAATGTTCAATTCACATCCCATTTCATGCTCATCTATCTCATCGCATTACAAAACATAATTTGTTGTTTTTTAAATTCAAATGTCATCGCTTGCACACAACTTTCATGCAACACTATAGCCTGTAAGTGCGGCGCTGCAAGCGCTACGGAGCTCCATTCCACCGCGTGACCACGAAACGGGTAATTAATCCCGACGCATTTCGTTTCCAAATCACGCACAATTAAAACAACGCTTTTATATTGGGTATTCATGAACTAGTTTTATTATTATTGTCACTATAAGCTAGGTTAAAACAGATTCAACTGAGTTCATTCCATCTGTCATTACAATCGATGAAGCGGTTCAAATGTATCGACGAAACAGCGAAACCCCAAAGAACACTCGTCGCGATATCTTTTCGATCCGTAAAGTTATAAGCAAGGACTTGGGACACATTTGGTGCTACAAAATTCGCGCTACCTAATGAATCAAACAGCTGGCCGTAAAAACTAATCGCTAAGCAACAATCGTTAGCAACCCATCGTGACGTCATTTGCTGCGCTGGCGAATCGACGAAAACCTGTTCATCGTAGCCATTTCTCTTCCACCGTGTCAAACGTCGTCGTTCAATCGTCGTTTGAGTCGGAACTCAGAAGTAGGAGCATTGTGTGTTTTGCTGCGACCCGTAATCCGCAGCACCGCTTATTTGCTTTCGTGGTAAAAAGTGCCGTGCCAATCGTTCACACCCAGCCTCCTCTACTCCTGTCGTCGGAAACGCCGGCCACGCAGGATTCCGGGACCACACACGACCATCGCCGCCGTCTTCTTGGCCCTCCGCAGCGGGTTGCGGGTTCCGTGTGGTGTGGCAAAAATTCCGGTTCGGCCATCACCGCGGTGGACGCGTCATCGCGGTGGCGGTCAAAAGAGAGAGACCGATTCTCGTCCTCCAATCCGGTTTCCGGTTTTTCGTAAATACCTCTGTAGCGTTCCGCCGATGCGTGTGTGAATCTGTGCGGCCGATGCCGAGATTCAGCGTTCCTCGGAACCATATTGTGCTGCTGCGGACCCCTGCCCTTCCCGTTCGCGGGGCTCGCTATCAAATCAGAGCGCGAGCCGTTGTTACGAGGATTCGCCGTGCGTCGCAATCATCGACGATCGAGATCTTGGCTGTGTGTCTCCGCGGCGCAGAAAAACCCCGTGCGGCCAAAAGATAAAGAGAATTGACAGATCCGTGTGTCGATTGTGTGGCGCCCGTGCATTATGTCCCTTTCTTTTACCCTTTAAAACCTGCCCGCCGTAGAGATTGCGTATTGCGGGCACGGGGATTAGTGCTCCGTCCTCGGAACCGTCCACCGGGCAAGCAATCTGTACGCTCGGAACCGGAGGTGCTGCATTCTACACATTCGGAAAACGTGGTCGCGGTCTCCTTTTCACTCGCGGTCGGTCGCTTTTTTCACGCTCCACGTCTCTCTCACCGCCCGGGTTCACTGCGGGTTCACGCGCTGCCCGGGTGCACTCTCTCTCTCCCACACGCGCACCGCCCTTCGTCCTGATGGCAGGAAAAGAGCAAAATCGGACCGCGAGATGTTTGTGTTTTGATATCCTTTCGCACGTCCGTCGCCTCCTTTTTTCATCCTGGCGCTGTGAGGCCGTCGTGAGCCGGCGCTGTCAGTGATACAGCAGCCGCCGCCGCCGGTACCATTGACTACCCATCGCAGTAAACTTTGCTGCCGCGAAACGCGAAAAAGGCACTAAGCGGTGCTGTGGATTGCAATCGGATTCAAGTGTCGTCCTTTGCGTAAATATGCTCATCTAATCTCGTTTACGTTTTTTTGATTCTCGTTTATGCTGCGGCTCGACATTTTCCGGATCGTGATTTGTGACGGTGTGGTGTGACTTGTGCTCTCTTATTCCATCGCCGCATCGTGTGTAAAGGTCAAAGCCAAGTGCAGCAAACTGGAGTCTCAAAAGAGGACAACCCCCATCTAATCCCGGATCTTTGGCATACACAGTACAGTAAGTATCGGGGCGCTACGTGGCAGGTGTAGGGCACAGCATAGCAAACGGCATTGCCGGGTTCGATCGGCCGTCAACTCTGGCCGATTCGCCGACAGTGCCAGGATGTTAACCCGTCTTCGTCGATGGTTTGGCCCTTTTGGGTTAATAGCTGAGGTCGTTAATTCGTTCTCTTCCCCACACCAGTCTGTGTCGCCGGACCGGCGATGGTTCATTGGCCATCGTGTCTGTGGCGCCGACCCATTCGCAAATAGGACCATACCGTGGGTTGAAAACATAAGTAGCATACGGTGGAAAACAAAAACTGTCTGAAGGTGTGCAGAGATCAGTTCTCTTATGGTGCCCCCCACACACGAACGCGACTCTGGCGATTCCAGCTGTGGTGTGTAGCTTTCTCTCTTTGGCCCGCGGCCGCGTGTGAGCCACAATAGAGCCGGTTCCGCGGCGTTCTTCGCGCTCCGCGAGTGTTGGTGAGAATGGTGCGCGCGTGTGTGCCAGCGATACGCGGATGGCTGTGGAATTTGTCGACGTGTGCTCTTTTCCTGCTTCGGCCGCGGTTAGCCAGAGCGGCAACGGCCTGAACGAAAGGAGTAAAGAGGGGCACAGAGAGACAGAGAAATACTGACCGCGTTGAGGTGTGTGGGTCGTCGACCGTCCTTCTGCGGTCGCGACATCCATCCGCCGGGAGAGATTCTACGTCGCAATTCATTTTTATCCCAATCCGTCCGGGTGATCCCACACGATTGTGGTCTTATCTGCCGCTGCGCGCGGGGTCCAGCTATCTGAGGGGTTCGAAGCGCAAAGCCCCAGGACCCTATTTGGATTGCGTTGCAAACGGGAATGTTTAATTTTGTAAACGGTGCTGCTGACCGCGCGCAACGATGTAGGCGACCGCCAGACCATGCGGGCAAAGGAATGACACGTCGAAGCTGATTACGTGAACCGTGTTTTTGTTGCTCTCCTTATTCTTGTGTTCCTCGCCGTACGTTCACTGCCCGGGAGAAAAGGTTCATTTACACTAGTTGACAGTGAAGCGCGGAGCGGACCAATGAACACTCAACATAGCGCCACCTTCAACAGTCCGCGGGATGCGTGTTGCGTGCGGGCATCTCGTGGGCCGGTGCGTTTGGCTCGTCGTCGTGTTTGCGATCCTCTCTCTCTCTCTCTCTCTGTCCCTCTGGCACTGGGTGGCCCGACGACCAACCGAGTCTAAGCAAGTGAATCAAAACATAACCTAAAAAACCCGTTAGTTGCCAGTGCTCCGGGTTTTCACCCGTGAGCCGAGCCGTGTTTCTGTGGGATTGCATTTCGTTCTCTTGCCTACCAATCGGCCGCTCTTGCCATCCTCTGCTGGCGCTTGTGTGGTCGAGCGACGCGAACGAAATGGGTGATGCAGAAGAAAGCCATCAAACCAGAAACACAACATAACGTTCCGGCAAGATCCTCGCTCGCTGGGTCACCACTCAGCATTCCAATCGTTTCTAGCTTGTCCCGATTAGCGATGCACGCCAGAGAGTTTGTGTATCTGGGCGGCGATGGAGCAAATAATTAACCATATTCTTGACCGCAAGCCCTTCCCCCGGCTTGATCGAACGTAGCGGATGAGGAACCTTGCCTGTTGGCGAAGGAAAATGACTGTTCTTTTCCCTCATGTGCCTGGCGCGCGGTGCCACGTCGTCGCCCGCGGATCGCCAACCTATCACCGGCTGATGCCGCGAAATCGCCCCGAAGGAGCGAAGGGGCGAGAAACTTGGGTGCCCTTCGGTTGCACACTTCTAGGCAACAATGTTACAACCGCCGGCCTCCGTCTTTGCGTGCGTGTTGCGGCGGACGATATGTTTTAACCGAGAGTGCACAGAGCGTGGCCCATTCGGTAACCGGTGACTGATAACGAGCGCTCAGCCATCGTTCGTCGTCCGAGAGCGGTATCAGCGTGGCCGTACACGGATTGCCTCGCCGAGTCGGTGGTGTGGTGATTGATTCGGCTTATCAGCATCCCAATGGTTGCCCAACTTGCGGGCGAAAGACTCCAACGTGTCGTTTGTTTGGCGCATAGAACGCAAAATGTCCCCCAAAAGTGAACCGTTATACTTCGTCTTCTTGAAAATGCACGATACTTATGTGTGTTACGGAAGCGGAACTCCATTGGGGTCATGCCATCTTGGACCGCTAAATAGTTTTGAAGGGTTAAGAACCTTCTCCAAGAACCTCTCGATGATTGGTTGTTTGCATTGTTTGGGCCCTCTTTCAAAACCAGTTACGGAACCACTTGCCCGTCCATCGCATTAGAACGTTTCGTGACGGCCCGGTTCACACACGGTTCCGCCCAAACGCAGTTGCATCCAAATTATTTGTTTTAACCGACCATCACTACTACACATGCAAATCATTCATATCGGCCCGTTTCTCTAGAAAGTGTAGCCCTAGATGGTGGATCATCGGGATGGTTCTCGTGAACGTTGCGTCAATTTGTTCATATCAATACGTTGGCCATTAGTGGGTTACAGGAACAAAGGGTAGAACAATTCTAATGGGCCATATTCGTTGTATCAAGATTGGGTAGATTGGCGATGAGTTAGGGCCAGTACGTCAAATAATCCTAATCGTTTGGTTATGTTATCTTTTTCCACTTTTCCTCTGTCTTTTCAGTTGTACTGTAAAGACTTGCAACGAAATAGGACTTTTCTTTCCAAGCAGTAACAACAAACACGCAGGCAGTAAAGATGGAGGACATGGCAGCTTCATCGGCTATGGAAGGCGTCGAACCGCAGATGGCCGGATTTTTGAACTATGACAACAACGTGCTGGGTGCGGTATCACCGTCGGCACCAGTCGTCCCCGCGACGCCCTGTTACGACGATCTGTTTCCGGCTCTGCCGGAGAGTGAACCGCCGCGCTTCAACAATCCACTTTCGCCGGCTGCGCAGAGTATGCGCGTCGGTAGCTCGATCGTGACGCAGGTATTCATCGTACCGTCCGGTGAGCGCAAGTACGACTCGGACAAGTTCGGCGAGGGTGAATCGCTGCGCACGTGCCAAACGATCATGAAGGAAACGCACGCGCACATCGAGATTTCGAGCGCCAAGGACCAATCGCTGACGTTCCTGGTGACGGGCAAGCCGAACGAGGTACTCGAGGCACGGCGCAAGATTCTGGTACACTTCCAGACGCAGGCCAGCAAGACGATCAGCATCCCGCGCGAGCACCACCGCTGGATCCTCGGCAAGAAGGGTGACCGCTTGCGCGAGCTCGAACGGTCCACCTCGACCAAGATCAATGTGCCGCGCATCAGCGAGGACTCGGACGCGATCACGATCCTCGGCACGAAGGAAGGCATCGAGAAGGCCGAGCACGAGATTCGCACGATGTCGGACGAGCAATCGCGCAAAGCGTTCGAGCGGTTCAACGTTCCGAAAATCTACCATCCGTTCGTGATCGGAGCATTCGGCGAGAACCTGTCGAAGATGATGGAGGAAACGGGCGCCAAAATCAACGTGCCGCCGCAATCGGTGCAGAAGGACGAGATCATAATCACGGGCGAGAAGGAGGGTGTGCTGCAGGCGAAGGCGCGGATCGAGGCGATCTACAAGGAAATGGAGAAGAAGTGCACCTCGGTGGCGGTCGAGGTGCCGCGCGCCCAGCACAAGTACGTGTACGGTCCTCGCGGTTCCACCATCCAGGAGATCCTGCAGATGACGGGCGTGTCGGTAGAAATGCCGCCGAGCGACTCACCCAGTGATACGATCACGCTGCGCGGATCGCAGGACAAGCTGGGTAACGCGCTGAGCGTGGTCTACCAGAAGGCGCATTCGATCCGCACCAACGTGCTGGACTGCCCGCAGTGGATCCACAAGTACATCATTGGGCGCGAGGGCAGCCTGATCAAGGAGTTCTCCGTCCAGCATCCGAACGTGCACGTTGAGTTCAACGAGGACAAGATCAAGATCGATGGGCCACCGGAGCAAGTGGAAATTGCCTCCGAGCAGCTGCAGGAGAAGGTAAACGAGCTGACCGGCCGCCTCACGTTCGCGGAGATGATGGTCGATCCGGTGCACTGCAAGCACATCATCGGCAAGGCGGGCTCGAACATTAACCGCATGAAGGAGGAGTACGAGGTGCAGATCAACATTGACGAGAAGGACTCGAAACCGATTCGCATCGAGGGTCCGGCCGAGGGTGTGGCCAAGGCCCAGCAGGAGCTGCTGGAGAAGATCGCCAAGTGGGAAAACGAGAAGGAGGAATCGATCATCATCGATCACCGGCTGTTCAAGACGATTATCGGTGCGAAGGGAGAGTCGATTCGCGAAATCCGCGAGAAGAACAACAATGTGCAGATCGTGTTTCCGGGGCCGAACGATAAGTCGGATATCGTGAAAATTCGGGGCCCGAAGGAGGACGTGGACCGGTGCCACAAGTATCTGTCGCAGTACGTGAAGGAGCTGCAGAAGAGCTCGTTCGTGATGGAGGTGCCAATCTTTAAGCAGTTCCACAAATACATCATTGGGAAGGGCGGTGCGAATATCAAGAAGATTCGCGATGAAACACAGACCAAGATCGATCTGCCGGCCGAGGGTGACGCCAATGAGGTGATTCTCATCACGGGCAAGAAGGAAAACGTGAAGGAGGCTCGCGAGCGTATCCAGAAGATACAGAACGAGATGGCGAACATCGTGACGGAGGAGATCGTCATACCCGCGAAGCACCACATTTCACTGATCGGAGCGGGCGGCATGCTGATCAACGCCATCATGGAAGAGTGCGGCGGTGTGTCCATCAAGTTCCCGAGTTCGGACTCCAAAAGCGATAAAGTTATCGTCCGTGGCCCAAAGGAGGACGTGGAGCGTGCGAAATGGCAACTGCTGGAACTATCGAGTGAGAAGGAGCTGTCTTCGTTCTCCGTGCAGATCCGTGCCAAACCGCAGCACCACAAGTTCCTCATCGGCAAGAATGGTGCTTCTATCAAGAAGATACGCGACAAGACCGGTGCTCGAGTTATTTTCCCTGGTACGAAGTGCTCTTTGTCGCTTAAATGTTTAAAATTTCGCTTAAATATTGACCCCACTTTTCTGTGCTGTTCTTTTTCCTCCTACAATAGGTGTCAACGATGAGGACAACGAGGCGATCACGATCATTGGCAAGAAAGAAAACGTGGAGGAAGCAAAGGCCGAGTTGGAGGCGATCATCAAAAACATCGACAATATCGTCGAGGACGAGCTGAGCATGGATCCGAAGTTCCACAAACACTTCGTGTCCAATCGCGGCAAGGTGCTCAAGCGCATCGAGGAAGAGTGCGGCGGTATGTCGATTTCGTTCCCGCGTAGCGACCGTGGTGAGCGTCCCGATCGCGTAACGCTCAAGGGCCCGAAAGATTGCATCGAGACTGCGAAGCAGCGCATGCTGGAGATCGTTGGTGAGCTGGAATCGATGGTTACGATCGAGTGCTTCATTCCCGCGCGCCACCACCGCATCGTGATGGGTAAGGGAGGCTCCAAGGTGCAAGGCATAACGTCCGAGTTCGGGGTGAATATAAAGTTCCCCGAGCGTGGCACTAGTGTCAGTTACCACGAGCAGCACCACCCTATGCCCGTTGATGTCCCGAACCAGAACGGTAACGGTGACGGTGCCCCCGACGGTGGTGAAACAGGAAACATCGTGAACGGTGGAGCTGAGCCCGTTCCTAAAGAACCGGTCCACAGTGTGGCCGACCTGATTCGTATCAGCGGCAACAAGGAACGGTGCGAACAGGCGAAGGAAGCACTCCTGGCTTTGGTGCCCGAGACGGAAGAAATCAATGTACCGTTCGATCTGCACCGCTCGCTGATCGGCCAGAAGGGACGTGACGTGAAGGAACTGATGAATACGTACGATGTGCACATCGAGATGTCGCCGCAGGACAAAAAGCTGGACATCATCAAGGTGACGGGCACGAAGACGGCGATCGCCGAGGCGAAGGAAGCCATCGCCGAGCGTATCAAGGTGTTGGAAGCCGAACGCGAGGACCGCGAGGCACGTTCGTTCGAGATCAAGGTCGAGGTCGACCCAACGTACCACCAGAAGATCATTGGCCGGCGTGGTGCGGTCGTCAACAAGATTCGCGCCAACCACGGTGTGCAGATCTCCTTCCCGAAGCAGGACGACCCGTACAACAAGAGCGTCATCACGATCCAGGGCTACGAGGAGAAGGCGAAGGCGGCACGGGACGAAATCCTGGGTATGGTCGAAACGCTCAGCTCGGTCTACAAGGAAGAGATGTCGATCGACGAGCGAACGCACCGTCGTTTCATCGGGTTCCGCGGCAAGAGACTGCGCGAGATCAAGGAACAGTTCAACGTGGAGATCACTTTCCCGCGCCCCGAAGATCCGGACAAATCGCTTGTCATCCTGGCCGGAACACCCGATAATGTGGAGTCTTGCCGCGACTATCTGCTCAACCTCGAGGAGGAATTTCTGCAGGACGTGAGTGCAGCTCCGACGCAGCCAACCACCTTCTCGCAGATCATGGAGGACATGACCAACCAAAACACTCACGCCAACAAGCAGGGCTTCATCGTGAGCGGTGCACCGTGGGAGCGCAAGACACCCAACACGCAGTCGCTGGTGGATTTCCCCGACTTTGGTGGGCTCGGAGGAGCCGGTGGGGCAGCCAGCAGTGACCAGCAGGGTCAACAGCAACAGCAGCAGGGTCAGCAGGGTCCCATCAACTCGGCATGGAATGCTAAACACTAAGAACCGAAGTGGATGCCTGGCAGAGAGTGGCAGAAGATACGCCCGTAGTGTAATCCAGGCAAACGAAAACGCCAAGCATCGCTTATTGGGTTTAGGTTCCGGCTTTACAGCAGAACCGACTGAATCAAGAACCGGGACACACGTAATGCACTTTCGCAATGACGATCATGGCAAGTAGCACAGTTAAAGACACGATGGAGAGACAGTCAGCTCAGTTACGCCGTGAGGAGCGTTACGGAACCCCGCAATCCATTACCAAGGGCCCCACAGACCCCATTCTTTTGACACACTCCGGAATTGACAATGACCGACCTCGATCATCGTGTGTGCGGTGTTGGTGGCCGCCGGGGCATTATGAATGAACTGTTTCACCTTTTTTTCGACCTATGTGCAATTCGTCATTTATATTGTAAATAGGATAAAGAGATCACGACAATGAACGCCGGGAAGAAAAGCGTGCAGAAAGCGGACTCAAGTGAACAACATTTGATCGATAGTAAGGCTAAAGAACGGTCACAGCAAGTTAGTAAAGTAGGAAAATATGGCCCCGAAGCAAATGGTAGACAATAGTGGGGGGGCACCGATAGATAAGACATGTATGCCAACACATTACACACGAAAGGATCGATTGCAAGTAGCGCAGGAGGACATCCGGGAAACCTCAAGAAACCAGTTTATTTTTATTTGAATAATTTTGTTGTACGACTGAATTGTATGTTTGTGTTATGTTTTTCTTTTCTGGCGCACAAGCGTTAGTGGAACGGTTCTATCGGAATACGAATTTCGGCTCATACATCGTGCAGTAGTGTCCCCATCGTTGGGCAACTGGTTGGTCCATGTCGTTCTTTTTCTTTTCGTTTGCTCAGAGAAATGGAAAATTAACGAAACAAGCCGCCAGTCCGTCTTCCTCTGTTGCTGCTGCTAGTAGTGACTTTGGCCGGCAGAGAGAATTTTCGCAGTTCTTGCAGCAGCAGTTTCTCTTAGGCGTGACCGTGCAAAGTCTGCGAATGAAGACACTCTTCAGAAACACAAGAAATACTGACACCCGCTAAGTACACCCGGAAAACGCAATCGGAGATCGAACGGAACGGCAATACGAAAGGATGGATTTATGTTGTTGACCACATGGCTACGGTTGATTCAATTATTTCTAACAGGAATTGCAACGGAACACTTAGAATATAAGCAAATGCTGGGCGCGCACACATGGTAGTAATGCGGTGCGGGCTCTTCTTTAGACTAATGTTTACAGTTTTAGGTAGAGCTTTTGGTTATTTTTCTCTGTTTTTTCGTTTGTTTGGTTGTCTGTCTGGAATTGGGGCACACATTTGGGCAAGAGCTTGCTGTTGCCGAAGCATCGTTAGCATTTCGGTTTTGTTTGAGAGTGATCGATTTTTATTGACCCCTTTCGAGTGTTTTTTCTGAAGCCTCTAGCGTACGGCATAGTTTAGAAGAAACGTGAAAAACTAAACGAAGGCCCCGAGACTGAACGGTGCAATGATAGTTCTTCAAAAACTAGATTCCTATAGATTCCCTCTTGCAATGTTTATTTAATGTTCAATGCCGTCTACGGAGGTCTATGATTTCGGTTCTATTCGCATCACTGATCGGCCTCAGTCCTTGTGAGGATCACACTTCCGGTGACATTAACGATGCACGTCATGCTCCAAATGAACTTCTAAAGGTTATAAAAGCAATCATTTACTAGACAGAAAGAGAGCAGCTAACGTTAAGTAGAGGAATGAGAGGAACCGTGCAAATAGTGTCGTGTATGCGCGGGGACAGCAACGCGGAGTGGCTCATACGTTTCGAACGCAATCTTGACCCTCTCTCGATTAAGCTCAAGCTGACTCGGTTACGGTGAAATGGTGGGGTAGATGCAGGGAAGAAGACAGCAAATTGGACATAGTTAGATTTTAATAACTCTAGGATCGAAATAGCTCGTGCGTTGGTGGTAGGTGTGTATCGTGGATGCAGGAATCCGTTTCAAACTTACGTTAAACTACTACTCAACCACAAAACCGCAACCGGGAACCTGCAGGTGACGAACGCAATCAATTAACACAAACAGATTGCTCACCGCAGAACGTTTGGCATCCACTTGCGGTAAACCCGACCAAGCGGTGCTGCACTTTTGTTGCGAAAAGATAGCTTCCCTTTTTTCACGTGTTCCTTTGACGCGGAACCGTTGTCAGCAATTTCGACTTTGGGATAACAGAGTGTGTGGACCACATTTAAAAGTGTTGCCGTTATGAACGGCCACCTTTCGCTGTGCGTCTACTTCTGCAGCTACTCGCCAGTAAAGGGTGTTGCGTGTACCGCATACGGGCAGATTACCGATTTCGATACGTGACGGAATTTAGAAAGAAAGCTACAAAAGTGTAACAAAAGTTAGAAAAGATACATATATATATTATACAAACACACACACACGTATATATATATTTTGATAATCAAATATTATTTTCATCCTCTTATAACAGAGAGAAAGAGAGAGGGAAACTAGTGCGCCACAGAACGAAGTGCGATCGATACGAAGCATTGAGAGGAAGAAAACCAAAAAGAAGGGTACAAAACCCAATCGGTCGGATACAAAAAGGAAGATTAATAAGAACCTTCTTAGGACCGAAACGAACATAAACACAATAATAACAACATAAAGAGTAAAGTGTATGTAAGCTGCTGGACGACAGATACAAAATGCCACACGACTAATGATCGGCCAACGGGAGGAGCTGGCAGGAAGGCAAATCTAATCATACGAACAATTCATTGAACTTACATAGGACATAAAAGAATGCGTTGATCCGAGATGATTGAGAGTGGGTACAACAGCTGGCCATTCTAGCAGAAACAGTTTAAAACTCATCACCAAGCGCCTCCAACGAGCGCATAAGGTACGAAGGGCACTGAAACTGAAGCCACTGAAAGTGACAAAACTGGCGCGAGACCCAGCCAGAGCGGGGCGCGTAACGCTAAATCCTAAACAAAATAATGCGATGCAGCGTTTTGGGGCGAACGCAACGGGACGCGATGGGCGGACGAAGGAACTACGATAAGCTTCCTTTACAATATTAATAAAGAGTGAAATAATACATACACCACACATCCAAGGGGAGCGCATCCGCGCGATTCGGGGGGCGACCTAAAAACTGCCCGCGTCGCACGTAACCAGTTGAGTGCGTTTATGGTGCACAGTTTGATGCGGGAGCAAAGCTTGTGGTAAAATAAATCTTATTACATTTTCTGTAAAAACGAAGCTAATTTTCTGAACAAAACATCCGAAAAATACACATCCCTAGTGCAGACATTTGTAAGGTTCCGTCGCACGCATTTGTATGGTTCCGTCGTTACCGTTGCCCGTGGTAACGGTTCTAACAAAAACACCAACAAATCAATTCGCCATCAAGCGCGTGCTGCTCGTGTTTTGTTCGTGGTCCGTCCGTTTTCACAGTCGTAGAGTCCTTATTCCACGGGTGGAAAAATGGCAGCAAGACGTGTCCGCAGCGTGGGCACCACCACCATTGTTGCTGCTGGAGGCCTTTGCTGAAAATTGCGCGCACGTTTGGCTGCATCCGGTGCTTTGGTGAGTCAGATTTATTGTATCCGATCCAAGCAGGCTGACGGGATGGGAAAAGATTCGGTCCGCGAAAAGGACACCATGATTGGCGGTTGTGGTGGCAGAAAATCGGCACGTCCCGTTAGCGCATCGCCGTACTCGGAAAACTATCGGCCACCGATGGACCTATGCCAGAGACACCTTATCAATCACCGACTGTTGGTGTCGAAGCTGACGCGGCGCGAACTCGAGGACAAGTACATCGTGCTGTGCGATGAGAACTACAGCATGAAAAAGCGAGTCCACGAGCAGGAGGACCTCATCAAGCGCCTTAAAACGAAGCTGATGCGTGCCTCGAGCGAGAGCAACTGTCGATCCAAGTCCCGCCTGGAGCTCGGATCCAACGAGCACTACAAGTAAGCCATGCCGGCGTGAACCGAAGCCGAAGTTTCCTAGCTGATTCTGGTTCGTCCTCCACAGTAGGCTGCACGATCTGGAGTCACAGCGTAGAGAGCTGCACGAAAAGCTGGAGGCCCTCCGCCGGGCAACGTCGTCCGACATACGGCGGATGGACAGTGTAACAGGCGGCGCGAAACCCACCGGGACGAGACACACTTCCGGTGCCGTGAACAGTCAAAGCCAGCACCGTCGATCAAAGAGTGCCGCCCATCGGGCGAAGGATCGGGAGCCGAGTCGGTGCAAGTCTTCATCCCCGTCCAACGATGACTACGAAGAGCACTCGCGGGTCCGCGATGGACCGAGCAAGGACCGCAGAAGCACGGACCGCGACGACGACGACGACGAAGATGACGATATTGAGGAGGAGGTGGAGGACTACGCGAATGGTGGACGCGCTCGAAGTGCGCCCCGCAAATCCTACGGTGCCGATGACGAGGATGAAGGCGAAGACGATGAGGACCGCGACCGCGACAGGGAGGACCAGGACCGGGATGTCGCTTCGTGTACGGGCGTGAGCGAAGAAAATGGAGACGCCGATCAACGGTCGGCGAGCGGAGCTAGTGGCGGCGGAACCCGGAACGCCAAATTGCGTGGGTCACGATCGCGGCCATCGACCAGACCGGTTGGCAACTGTGCCGACTGCGAGCGGCACCACAACGAGCAGCTGGTGCGCGAAACGGACATCGTGAAAATGAAGCTCAACATCAAGTATCTGCACAAGGTTAGGTTATCGATTTTGTTTTCGTGGCGCGTGTGAAGGCCACCGGTGTCAGGCTCCTCACGCCACCGTTGTTTCTCGTTTCCGGTGCCACCCGACGCCGTCGCGCCGCAGGAGCTGCAGAATGAGAAGGAAAAGAGTGCGCTCCTGGCGCGCCAGCTGGAAGAGAGGCTATCGTACGAAATCATGAAGCGGAATGCGGCCGAAAACATCGAAATACTCAACCTCAACCGGCAGGTCGAGGACATGACGCGAGAGCTGCAGCGCCAGGTGGACGAACAGAGGCGCTCGATGGAGCACGAGATGCGGAAGCAAGGTAGGAGAAAGTGACGCTAGACTACGCGAGGCCAGCGGACCGTGGGCGCGATGTTTGTGAACGGCGTTGTTGTTGATCATGTTGCCTAGTTGCTTATCTAATACTCTAACGGATCCCAACCTGTCTCCAATGACTTTCATTTCGTTTGCAACCGAAATCCTTGCCGTCCACGTGGCGCGCGCCTGACAACGTCGCGTGTCCGGTGACTTCACTCTTATTGCTGTCCGTTGGCGGCCCAGGCGACCTGGAGGCGCAGATTCGCAAGGAGAAGGACAAGAACAGCGAGCTCTTCGAGGAATGTGAACGGTTGAAGAAAAGCATCGAGAAGCTGAAAGAGAACATGTCCGAGGTGGAGGTAAGCATGAAGTGATAAGTCATATCAAGAGTTGGAACCAGAGCTGGTGGATCCTTCTTTCGTCCTGCAGATTGAGCGTGACTTCCTAAAACGGCAGCAGGAAAATTTCACCAAAATCGTAGACGAAAACAAACTGCTAAAGTACCAGCTCGATGACCTCCGGAAGCACAATCAAGGGCTGCTGAAGCAGATCGACACGCTAAAGGAGGAGGAACTCGTGACGAGGGCATCGCAGAAGGAGCTGCTGGAGAAGCTGAAAACGTTGCAGCAAGACAACGACACGCTGTCGGTGATGCTGGAAGGATTGCGCACCGAAAACGAAGTGCTCGCCGAGGAGAAAACGCTACTAGAGCAGAGTCTCAAGAGTTTGGAAGGTCGGTGGCCCGAGTTCGGCTCGAATACTGTGTCATTAACAAGTCGATTCCGTATTTCAGCGTCGCCCATCAGAGAAAGGCTACTGACGCCAACACCGCCACTGTCCTCTCCGGTAGGTTAACAGCAGCTCACCGTGGCAGCGCTAAGCGTGCATCCCCTCGGTTTGGTTTTCCATAGAGTTAGGTCAACTCCCTTCTACACACATACACTCACGGTCCGAGGGTCGATTGCTCGTCCAAACGGTGCCCCTTTGCCAGCCAGCTGATGCGAGATTCCTAACGTTACCACCGTATTTTAAAGGCACCACGTTTTAACTTAGCTAGAACTGATACCAACCGTGTAATAATAGAAAGCGAACCCGCCGATTAGTGGCCAAGTAGAGTGCCTGGCTACGTTTGTCTGTGTGTTTTTTGTGTTTTTGTGGACCGAACCGACTTCCAAGCCTTCCCCGCCGGTTTGTGGGTCACGTGGGTACAGCTGCCTCCCATTTTTGATCGGTCCCACTTTTCCTGACCCACAGCAGAAGCCTCTGCTGGCTGATGTGTGCATCCAGACGGAGCTTGAAAACTTGCAAACTGTGTCCGATAGTGTTGTGTTTGATCCGGATAGAGCACTGGCCTCGTCGAAGATTGAACCACAGACCCAAGCGCCACGAAGCTCACACGCTTCGCCGAAGCGTTCCTCTTTGAAATCATCACGCAATGGTGGGGAACTAGCGGCACAGGAGATGGCCCCAACCACACAGCAGCTCCTCCGGCAGGTTACCGTTGGCCACACGATACCGAAACTGTCGCGCATCCTCGACAACCGTATCGAGGAGCGACACAAACCGAGCAACGTCGAGCTGTTGCTCATGAACAGCTACCCTGCGGAGCTTGAGGTCTGTCTGCCTTACCCTTGACCAGATTGCCGGAGTAATGACTATCTCTTCTTTTCTACCACTTCGCCAGAAATCATTCCGCAGAAACGAACGCTTCCGCACCATACAGAGTTCGTTCCGCAAGCGGGAGACCACCGATCGTGGCTCGATCGTATCTAGTGGGTCCGACCGGCGAAAGATTTCGTTTGCCGAGTCCAGCGCAACGGACGAATCACCGACGAAAGGTCTGCAGACTGCGAGTATTCGAAAGTGGGTCAACTAAATGGGGGGGGATTCTTACTTGCAGATGACGAAGATCCGGAATCGGTTGAACGAAACTATGCCAGTTTGTTTGGGTTCGGACGACAACCGTCCATGTGGCACTCGGTGGTCAATCCACAGGAGCCGGCGCCGGAAGTTACTAACCCGAGGCACGAATCCGATCGACTCACGATCGAGATACAGTCCGTCCGGTGGCACGAATCGGCTATCGATCTCCTGCAGACTGACGGTGTTTCGGTGTACTACGTCGAGTTTCGGTTTCTCGACCTACACGGTCACCAGCTGGAGACTCCGGCATCGGCCCCACTCGTCACGGACACTACCGGGGAACTACGGTTGCAGCACGACTTCCACTTTCAGGCGCCCATCGAGCTCGATCCTAAGCGCAACCCGGAACGGTGCAAACAACTGAAAGCGATGCTCGGCCCGGAAGGACGCGACGTGCTCCAGTTTGTGCTGGTAAACGAGCGGCAAGATTGCGAGGACATCGGGTACGCCACGGTACGGTTGCGAAGTGAGCTAACCGAGGGGTGCCACGGAAACGCGAAAGAGCTGCTCGTCCGTGCTCCGATCTACGATTTTCGCCGCGATCACGACGAAATGGGAGTGCTGACGGTAAAGTTCGAAAACGTTGCCCTTTTGCGCTCCTTCATAACGGCGGAGTAGGGTTACGTCTGGTGGGAAAATCGGTAGGAAATTTTACCAAAACTATCTTTGTTCATAACCAAATTTTGTTATCGGACTGAATGTATGCTTCCAAAAACTCCCGTGCTAGTCGAGTAACCCGAAATAGAAAATAGTACTCCCCTTAGTAATCGTTGCACAATGTTGCGCAATGCAGCATCTCGCTCACCGTCCTATGTACACCATCCATCCGAACCGAAGTGCTGAGCCGTCGAGGTGCTAATGTACTGCCAACACTAGCGACCGGCATGGACAAAGGTTTATTATAATAAATTAGCTGCACCGAGAGGAAATGGCGGTACGGCCAGTTGCCTCATTATTTACAGTGATGGCAAAATGGCACTTCTCGAGCGAGTAACGGTTTCGGCTAAATCAAAGCAGTCCGTTCGTGGTGCACATGTGGCGAGGGAAAAAAGGACTAGAAAACCAAACCACAGCCAACCATCCAGCGCGCCAATCCAAGCCAAAAAAACAGCGGAACCGATTGCTCAGTGGCTGTCCTCAGCGTCGTGGCCGGATCAACAAGTGAACGTCTAATTAAAAATATACACAAACACTGCGTTGTCGGTGGTGCTCAAAAAAACTACCTCAGCCCCGTATGCGTGTCCACACTAAACGTCACATTAGACGCACACACCAGCACACGCTCCGCGGTGCGATCCAAGTGAGCCGAGCAAACGGAGACGCACCCGCTCTCTTGGCTTACGAGGTTATGTTTTTTCAGCCGGTCCGTGGCCGGATCGAGCACAGATCCGCACCGCAGTCAATGCCACTCGATGCCTCGGTGTGGGGGAAGCAGCGCACGAAGAAGAACAAACGATCAGGCGAATCTAAGCCGCGGGGTTTTGGGAACAACGGAAGCGGATCATGATGATGAACGCCTGCCAACACAACACATCGGCGTGGCGACGCGCGGGTGGTCCTATAAAAGAAAATAAGGAAACACTTCACGGCGCCTGGGCCCGGCCCCGGCCCCCCGCTCACGGGCGCGTGAAAAACCATATGTGAGCCGCCCGATCTCAATCATTGTCGAGGACACTCGACGGACGCGAGACGCGCGATCGAGCGATCGGGCGGCCCGTCGGTACCGCCCGAGCCAACCGCCCGAGAGGGATCAACGGGTTCGAGTCGAGCGCCGCATCGGTTTGCGGCTCAGTTTCAGCCGAGCTTTCGAACAGAAAAGTGAGTTATCAGCCAGACCGTAAGCAGCAGCCCCTTGTGCGTGCGCCCCAGTGGGAGAGAGTGGAAGCCCAGAAGGGAGCCATTATGATCCCTTGGGGCTGTAGAGTGATAGCACCGGAAGCGAACGGCCTTTTTTGTTAGGAGGAAGAAGATTCCGAAAGCATCACCACTTACCAGCTGGATCAGACTTAATGTAGCTGGTCCCGAAAAGGCTCAAAGTACCGCCGAAGCGATCTCCGGAACGTGGAGCAGTGGAGTGTACCGCGCGCTGGAGGTGAAATGGTGATAGTTCCAAAAGGGCGGAAAGTGCTGCTACCCTTTCTTGATGCTGCCCGATTAAGTAATCGATCGCAGGGATCGGTGCTCACATTACATAAGTGCAAATTTGATCACATAATGGCAAAGTGCGCATGAAACGCACGAAATCGATCCGATCGTGCGAAACGATCACCGTCGTCGTGTGACTCAGTGTGTGCGAAAGCAAGTATGTGGCCGAGAGAGAGAGAGAGAGAGAGAGAGAGTGAGAGAGAGAGATAGCGAGAGTACAAGCAATAAGAAAAAGTACCGAAATAGTAATCAAAGTCAGTGAATCGAATTGTTGTCGGCGAAAGCGCGAGTGGCGCGCGATCTTCACCCGAGGCCCGCTTGAGCTGTGATCGTGAGTGCGAGTGAGAAAGCAACAGGTCGCACTGTCGCGCCGCAGGTTTCGTGAGCCGTGCGTTACGCGCCTCATTGACGCGGTGGTCGTCGTGGTCCTTTGCAAACAAAACGACAGTTCATGAACCCCATCGTGTCCCATCTCCCGTTTGGGCGCCGCTTTTCGCCACGGGCCGTTATCCCGACGATCAGACGACGACACATCCGTCCACCTGGCCCGTACCGTGCCAGCCACTCCGAAACGCATCCGGGTGATGCGAAAAGAAAGCAAACAAAGCGACGCGAGCGAGCCCGGTCGAATGCCGAACCAAGCGAACCCAGCGAAGCGTTGCAACCCGGCAGCCGGCAATGGGAATCCTGCCGGAACCCACCGGGCGGCCATTGCTATTTGCGTTTGAAAGATTTTTCGATTATCTCGCACCCGGCACACAATCAAGCCCCACGCCAACGACCGAGCCAGCACTTCGTCGATGTGGCGACCGAGCGCGACAATGTGCGATCGCAGGCCGGTCCCGTACCGGTGTTGTGCCAACAATTTATAGAATCTAGAACATGGTATTTTAATTTAAATTGAAATTTCAAGACTTGGGCTGCGGGCGACAATGTCGCTTTCACTGCCGCGCCGTCGCGAGACTGCCTCGTTCCCGTCGGTGTTGGTGCCCTATCACAGCGCCCTCGGCCCTCGCGTTTTCGATCGTTTCGCGGAGAGAACAATCTAATCGCGACCCATGAAGGAAGTGCGATGTGGGGTCCTGCGTGTGAGGGAGCGTTATTTATAACTAGCGCAAAAACGCACACACACGGCGCACGGCGGAAAAGAGTGATCATCAGCTAAAGGCGACCATAACAACAAAACTACCCGGTGGTCACCCGGTGATCCATTCGGCCGGCTATCGGACCACCGACAGGCTGATAAACGACTTACCCGGGATCGGGATCTCAAATTTCATTCATCACTCCGCCGAAGAAAATATTGCAGAATATTGCGCTCGGAGCCATGCAGGAAATGGGGGGGTTTCAGGATTAGCTTCGGAGACCGAAGCTGGTTCACCGGTAATCCTCGCCCTCTGTCGGTCTGCCGGTGTTTCTCAACATTGTTTCTTGTTTTGCGTGTTACTTTTCGTTCGGTGGATTAGCGAACGTAAAGTTGCTTTCACTCAAAGTGGAACCGCTCGACGGAATCGGAGCGTTCGATCGTGAGCTGAACGTCACCGGCGATTAGCGTCAAGAAGGAACAGCGGTGTTTAACGGCCTGTTGGGCTCGATTCCAACAGCGCTCTCGCAAGTGAGTGTACGGCCGGCCTCGGGTCACACACGGCACGGTATTTTTCACGTCAACGGTGGATCAGTCCATCAAATTCGACGCGGCGACGTCAAAACATCAACCCGTCAGGCGTCAGGATGCAACAAATTATGTCCTTCCTACCGCAAACCGATGGGGAAGAGAATCGTGTGGAGGTCACTTGGAATGATCGTAAGGTCCAGTGAATCAGTGAAATAGTCTGTTTGATGGCGTAGCTTTGAGTCATCACACCCTCGTAGCGACCACCACCGATGATTTATGCTGAACCGGGCCAAAATTCCTTCCCGGACATCGACCGTTTGATTTGCCGCCGCGCGAACGTCGCCATCGGCCCCTTCTCATTCTACCGGGCGCTTGTCCGGGCCGTACTTTCGTTTCGCTCACCCACGGACTGTCCGGTCGGCCGGACGGGGATGATCTTGAAAAGTATTAATACCTGTGTTCACAGCCCGTCCCATCCCACACACCGTGGCACGGGGCCATTTGCAAACACACCGGCGCGTAGAAATGAGCAATTTGCACCCGCGCGGGGGTCCGGCTTCGAATGGCGTCGAAGATGGTTTATTTACGATCACCATTTTCACCGACGCCATCTTGCTGTCCGGCGATCGTCTCGTCGCCCGGGGTTTGTGACCGGTGGCGCCAGGTGCAGGTGCGGCACGATAAGCGAATTATTTTCACCTGCCCGCGATCGCCCCAACCGTCCCCAACCCGAGGTGACCCCGATCGCGATCGTGGCAATGTTGGCAGTCTTCGAAACGGATGCGCCATGTCGGCGGCGACGGCGAAACTATTTCACTTGGGGCCTGTGGGCCACTTGCCTTGTGCCGAATTCCCTGCGCGGGTCACAGTCGGCCGGTGGTGGGCAACCCCAAACTAATTGATAGTGTAAAAGGGCACCACCGACGACGGGGCCGTAACGACGGGTATCGGAAATTTAAATTTAGAACCTTCACCACCTCGGGTGACGGAGGGGGGGCCTTTGTTTGATACCGGAGTTGGTCCGAGAAGTACCGAAGCCGCGGTCCATTAATCGAGGGCTTTATGGCGCGGAACTCGGAGTAGCTCAAACGCTGCTCATTAAGAGGTCCCAGCTAATGCAGCTATAAATCGCTTTAGTTTTAGGATCCCAGCTTATAGGGTTTGGGCCCGGGTTCTTAAATTACAGCCACTTTACCACACCAGTCCCTGTAGCTCAAACCCCCTCAAGGCAGTAAACAGTGTAGCAGTACCTACCGGGCAACCCTTCCTTTCTGTGTGGTGAATTTCCGCGGTGATCGTCGTGAGGGGATTTCAATCGCGTGTCAAGTGTCACCAGTGAGTGCGCAGTGTCCAATCCTTCCTCCTTTCTTTCTCGCATATAAGGCTGCGTGTGAATTGTGGTGCCCGAAGCAAGCCCGAATCTGTTCAAGTGTGGCCACCGAGTCGGTGTGAATTGTTTTGGTCCGCTGTTTTGAATTGAATTCGTCCACTACACGCCCGGCAAACGCCTTGGGTCGCCTCACATCCCGGCGAGTCCCACGGCCCACGTGGCGCCAGCAGGATGACACTGAAAGATGAAATACTGACCGCCGATGTCAAGCCTGGTAACTCTCGACTCTCGACTTTCTGTCAGCATGCGATCCTCGTTCCGTGGTGGTGGTCGTCACTAATCAACACATTGTAACGGTGCGTTAACTGACAGCGGCGTATTTGCTGTGCCCCAAAGGCCCCAAGGACAAAAGCATGAAACGTCAGCGCCGCGCTGACAAGGTTAAACAGTCCACATCCCAGTCCGTAAATGGTGTCTCCAAGCGGACACTTCAACCGACCCGTAACGGCGTTCCGCGTTTATGCTTCACGCAAACGGCTAATTTATGCGCGTACGCCCGTTACGGGACGGCTCGTTTGGCGCGAGGTGAGATTTATGCACCAGCCACACATTAAAATTGGGCCACCGTTTATGTTTTCGCACCCCAGAAAGCCCCCGTGCATCGGCCGCTGGCGGTGGTGCATCGTGGTGGGCATTATTGTTATAATTAAAACAACTAACCGGCGTGATTTATACCGTTTTTATTTGCGCACTCGCCACAGTCCGCCGTTTCGCAGAATGTGCGCCACGGCTTCTGGCGCCGACCGGTATTGCATTACATGTTGCCGCAATGCAGAGAGCGTTTGAATAAATATAACTCGCCCGGCGCTGTGTCTACGGCCGACGGGGTCCGAACAAGTGGCGGGGCGGTTGGTTAATGGTTGATTGATTGTTTGCGTTACGATTGAGCGCCAACTCTCCGTCGGCACTGGGGCGTGAAGCAGCAATGCGGCAATTGTTCCGAGGATCTCCGAGGATTGCGAAACCACTCCACGAAGCACCAGGCACCAGGCGTCTCCATCGATCGGTCCGCTGAGAGTTGTCCGCGTTGATGGCAACCATTCTCACGTAATTACACTCCACCGGTTGCCAAATAACTAGAGGGCCAAAAATACGGGTCCATAAAATTCACAGCCCCATTCGTCGAACGAATTGCTCACCGGTGTGTGTTGAAACTCGTGTCGCTCTTAAATCATGTTCTGTTTGTGATTAACATTCCACCGGCGGTGGTGGCGAACTCAAAGCTCCGTCCGCGAGAGTGGATCGTAAAATCTTTACGATCCATAACCGGCCGACCGGCCGGTGCTCGGCGGGGCCAATTGTCTCCAAGAAGGACCCCGGTGCGTTTCAAAGTGTGGTGGAATGTGAATGTTGCACGCGTAACTGATCGTAAATAATCGCACCATACTCCGGACTCAAAACGCGGATTTCTGTGAACTAAACAGTCCCTAGAGTCTTACGATACTCCTTCCGTCCCTTTCGGCACAGACTTCGGTGTGTCCTATAGCAAGGAAGACATCCTTCTGCCGGCGAAACATCGCACATCTCAGGCCCCGAGCCAGCCAGCGCAGCGCCCGAGGGAGCCCGTTGCTGGTGTCGGTCGTGAACGGCTGGCCACTCGACCGATCTACCACTACCGCCCATGCAACGCGTCACCATCAGCTGGACAGCGCTACTCCAACGATCCCAACGAATCCGACGCCGACGACGACCACGAGAACCCTAGCCAGGGATTCAAGGTAGGTCGCCGTGTTTACCTGA